>NC_047109.1:60624931-60925764 GCF_902500255.1 Thalassophryne amazonica | reverse complement strand
AGCAACTGTCCACTGTGACGCACGTGTGTCTGCTTGCTGTCATCACGTGGACATACATAAAAACATATATCGCTGTTGCAATGGGCTGCAGCGAGCGCGCGCACGCTACGCAAATTGACAGGCTACCCCAGGTGAAATGGACCATCAGATCATAACATGCAGCGGGTGATCTGAATGTCACATCACCCATGTGACCTCTGTTCCACATGATGCGGTGTCTGTCCTGCGGTGCTCCGTCCACAAGACACGCCTGTCAGGCAGGATACACGCGCAGGGCTGGCTGGACACATCGGGTTCAGTAGATGTGGACATGATAAGAGCGCTCTGCTTCTCATTCATGTCATTTTATGACTGAACGTCTGTGACGATGGGTCATCTACAGAGGAACAGATGGATCAAACTTGTTTTGCCCACTTGAATCAAGAGATTCAATAAAATGCAGTGTTTTTATATGGTGTGAGGTTTTATTTATTTTTTTTAAATATGTCCATGTCCGTCTTGATATCAGGAATTTTCCCACACCTTTCACAGGACAGCGATGGTAGCTCAGTGGTAAAGCTTCTGGCTGGCAATCAGAGCTTTTGGAAAGTGCAGGTTCGAATCCTGTAGTTGGCATATATATTTTTTGGGGATTTTCACAGCAGCTGCGTGATGTGGTTACACATGCTGCAGCTGCTTGCACTGTGTTCCCGCATGCATGAACCGTCGCAGCGGGAATCGTGTACACCTGCCTGTCGACTCGATGTTTTCGTGGTTCGCTCATTTGAGCTGTTCCGCCGTGAATTGCCCTGAGTTGTACTTATTCATACTATGTGTGAAGGGGCATGGACACACACACACACACACAGAGTGGTGTACCATGGTACACACAGACATACCCGAAGGACAAGGTCCCCATTTCGAGCCCACCTTTGTGCTATACGCTGTGTACATCTGGAATCGTGCCTGGAAAAGCTTCCAGCATAAAACGTGCTAAATCAACATGCAGATCCAGACAGCATATATAAAGCAACTTGTCACCCACTTACAGTTGCAATCCGTGGAACGGATGAGGCCCTAAAATGAATGCTTCACTTCCAAGACATTCAGTGTAATTGAAGTCTCCCATATTCTGATTAAAGCAGTCAGCTGGAAAACAGGAAGAGTCTCTTATTCCCCTCCAGTATCCCCCTTGTTCATGTTAGTATTCAGAGCACCTTTTTTACTACTCCATTTCAAGAGCAGACAATATGTCATTCTTCTTGATATAATTAAGCAATTAAATGAACAGCTAAAATGTGAGCAGAAAATGAGATTTAATTACACAGTTACAGAAGGTACCGTCTGAAAGAGATTGATGGCACGACTGGCTGATAAGATAATATCAATGTTCTAAATTAGCTGAACCCTGGATGCTGATAGTGACATAAACATCCATTACAGAACTGTGGACGTGTTCTAAAGACAGCTCTGCTGTGACAGGGTTCTCAGATATTGTCCTTAATGTTTCCAGATATTACTGTCTGTGGATTTTTGTAATTTGCCCCTTTGCAGAGAACCAAGCTTTAGGCAACCTGGATTCACTACAGTTTCAAAAATTTCCAAAGGTGACCTTGGCTGTGGTTTGACAAGTATTTTTTTTTCTGCTGTGACATCTAAAATTGGACTCAACACCAAATCTCCTTAAGCTACATCTGATATTTGTAGCTGTGATCACATTTCACCATTCCATCTATACTACGTAAATCCAAATATAAGCAGTATGCTCAATACTTTTTGAGGTAAAGATTTTAGCGCTTCAATTTTTATTTGAATGTTACTCACATACCTGCTGACCTTGTACATTATTTCCTTATAAAATACTTTATTTTTATTGTTACTTTCCAGGCACCGTGGCATCATATGGAGAGTAAATACCAATACAGGTTGTGGTCTTGACTTTATGACATTTTCTCAGTCCATAAAAACTCATATTGTAACAGGAGTACAAGCAATTTTAAAATTAATACAAGGGGTCTGCTTCAGTAGAAATATTTCTACTCATTGTTAAAACCTACCTGAATACTGCAGTTTATAATTAGACAGATTAGATAATGGATAGATTAGATAGATCCCTTTATTGATCCCTTGGGAAAACTCCCTCGGGAAAATTGAGGTTCCAGCAGCATTGTATAGCAGCACACAGCGTAAGAAGCACACAGAGTATCAAAAGTGAAAGTAAAAAAAAAACAGTTTGCAAATATAAACATAAATATTAGACATACCGATCAATATTGGTTTACTGGCTACTACTGTTCCTCTCCTTCCTGTCGTCTGTCTTCCTGTTACTCCTCCTCCCCCCCTGAGTGAGGAGTTGTACAGTCTTGATGGCCTGAGGGACAAAGAAGTTTTTCAGTCTGTTGGTCCTGCACTTGGGAAGGAGCAGTCTGTGGCTGAAGAAGCTCCTCTGGTTCTTGATGGCGGTGTGCAGAGGGTGACTGGCATCATCCATAATGTCTGGCAGTTTGTCCAGTGTTCTCTTCTCTGCCATCATCACCAGAGAGTCCAGCTTCATGCCAACCACAGAGCCAGCCCGCCTGATCAGTTTGTCCAGTGTTCTCCTCTGTGCTACCGTCACCAGAGAGTCCAGTTTCATGCCAACCACGGACCAAGCCCACCTGACCAGTTTGTCCAGCCTGGATGTGTCCTTCTTGAATGTGCTACCCACAAGGACACCACGGTGTAAAAGAGAATGCTGGCTACTACGGACTGGTAGAACATCCACAGGAGTTACCTGCAGATATTAAACAAGCACAACCTCCTCAGAAAGTACAGCCTGCTCTGTCTCTTCCTGTACAGGTGGTTGGTGTGGGTTGTCCAGTCCAGTATGCTGTCCAGCCACAGCCCGAGGTACTTGTAGAATCCAGCCTCCACCTCAGCTCCCTCGATCAGAACTGGTTGTGGACTTAGTGAATGCTTTTAATTTATTTTAAATCAATTTGTTGTTGGGACTGTTGCTGTTCGATCTCAGCACTGTATTTGACACGATAGATCATCGTATAGTACTAGATAGGCTTGAGATCACTTTGGGATCATTGGAAATGCCCTCGAGTGGTTGACTTCCTATTTAACCAGTTGCTTTCATTGTGTTCAGCCTAATAATGTCACTTCAAATCTTGATCCTATGAAATAGGGGGTTCCACAAGGGTCCGTCTTAGGCCCGTTACTTGTCTCCCTCTATATAGCACCACTTGGGCAGATACCATGTCATTGTGGGATTACTTTTCACTGTTATACTGATAATACTCAGCTGTACATGCTGATAACTGGAGGTAACATTACTCACATTAAGACTTCAGAGGATTGCCTGGCATAAGTGAAAAGTTGGATGTCTAGCAACTTCCTGCTTTTAAATTCAGACAAGACTGAGATGAGGGTCATTGGTCCCGCAAGGCATAGACACCATTTTGAACAGCGAATGTTAAACTTAGATTTGTGTGTTATACATGACAGTGATGAAGTGAGGAACCTTGGGATGTTCTTCGAGTCCTCATTATCCTCTGATCTACACATTAGAGAAATCACTAGGACTGCTTTCTTCCATCTTCATAATATAGTGAAGATTTGTCCCATTCTGTCTATGGCTGATGCCGAGACTCCGATCCATGCCTTTTTCTTTTCCAGACTGCTGCTACAATGTTGACTAGAAGCAAAGAGCTTGACCTCCATACCCCAATTTTGGCCTGTCTTCATTTCCTTTCCCTGCGAGGTCCAATTTTAAGGTTTTGTTAATAACTTACAAAAACATTCATGGACTTGCACCTTCCTACCTAGCTGATCTAATTAAACCATATGTATAGGCCTGTGTTCTGCATGCTCAGAATGCAGGATTACTACGAGGTCTATTAGATAATAAATCGACCCTTTTATTTTTTTTTAACTATATGGATTTGAATGACATGCGATTACACCAATCATGCTTGAACCCTCGTGCGCATGCGTGAGTTTTTTCACGTGTGTCGGTGACGTCATTTTCCTGTGGGCAGGCCTTGAGTGAGATGTGGTCCCGCCCTCTTGGCTGAATACCTTTGTTTCACACGCTGCTCGAGACGGCGCGCGTTGCTTTATCAACATTTTTTCTGGACCTGTGAGGAATATCCGAGTGGACACTATTCGAGAAATTAAGCTGGTTTTCGGTGAAAAGTTTAACGGCTAATGAGAGATTATGGGGTGTTTCTGTCGCTGTAAGGACTTCCCACGGACCAGGACGTCGTGCAGCGCTTCCAGGCGCCGTCGTCGGCCTGTTTCGACCTGAAAACATCCTTATTTAAGGCTTAATTCACCCAGGACGTCGTGAGAGAACAGAGAAGATTCAGAAGAGGCCGGCATGAGGACTTTATGCCGACATTCCACTGTTTAAGGACATTTTTTAATGAAAGACGTGCGCGCAAATTCGCCGAGTCGTTTCCGTGACGACTCGGCAAATCTGTGTGCGCCGCGTTAGGAAAAACACCTCCGTGTTGAAAACCATTTGTAAAATTCAGGCGGCTTTTGATGGCTTCCAACAAGTGAGTAACTGAGAAATTGTGAGTAACTGAGAAACAGCTTGGGCATGTTCCAACTTGCCCGTTAAGGTTTCCAACACGGAGGTGTTTTTCCTGTCGCGACCCCCGCAGTTGGGTCCGGCCCGACATGCGACTCTGCCCGCACGTTCTTTCATTACAAAATGTCCGTTAACAATGGAATGTCCGAATAAACTCCTCATGCCGACTTCTTCTGAAAGTTCTCTGTTCTCTGACGACTTACTGGGTCAACAGTGCCTGAAATGTGGAAGTTTTCAACTTGAAACGGCGAGACGCTGCCGCCTCGAAGCGCAGATCGCCATCAGGCACCATGGGCCATCCTTACGGCGACACTACCAGACCAAAATCTCTCATCAGCCGTTAAAATTTTTACCGAAAACCAGCTGAATTTATCGAATGGTGTCCACTCAGTTGTGCCTTACAGTTTTTGAAAAAAAATGTATCAAACAAAGCAGCAGTCTCTGAGCCATTCCTAAACAATGAAAAACGACGAGAGGGTGGGCGACTCCTCACTCAAAGACTGCCCACAGGCGAATGACGTAACCGACAGGCGTGAAAAAACTCTCGCATGCCCACGAGGGTTCAAGCATGTCTGATGTAATCACACATGATTCAAATCCATATGGTTTTTGAAAAAAATAATATCGTCGGATACTTTTCTAATAGACCTCGTATGTGTCCCTAAGGTTAAAAATACACTCAACAAAATATAAATGCAACACTTTTGGTTTTGCTCCCATTTTGTATGAGATGAACTCAAAGATCTGAAACTTTTTCCACATACACAATATCACCATTTCCCTCAAATATTGTTCACAAACCAGTCGAAATCTGTGATAGTGAGCACTTCTCCTTTGCTGAGATAATCCATCCCACCTCACAGGTGTGCCATATCAAGATGCTGATTAGACACCATGATTAGTGCACAGGTGTGCCTTAGACTGCCCACAATAAAAGGCCACTCTGAAAGGTGCAGTTTTATCACACAGCACAATGCCACAGATGTCGCAAGATTTGAGGGAGCGTGCAATTGGCATGCTGACAGCAGGAATGTCAACCAGAGCTGTTGCTCGTGTATTGAATGTTCATTTCTCTACCATAAGCCATCTCCAAAGTCGTTTCAGAGAATTTGGCAGTACATCCAACCATCCTCACAACCGCAGACCACGTGTAACCACACCAACCCAGGACCTCCACATCCAGCATGTTCACCTCCAAGATCGTTTGAGACCAGCCACTCGGACAGCTGCTGAAACAATCGGTTTGCATAACCAAAGAATTTCTGCACAAACTGTCAGAAAACCGTCTCAGGGAAGCTCATCTGCATGCTCGTCGTCCTCATCGGGGTCTCGACCTGACTCCAGTTCGTCGTCGTAACCGACTTGAGTGGGCAAATGCTCACATTCGCTGGCGTTTGGCACGTTGGAGAGGTGTTCTCTTCACGGATGATGCGAAGGAGATGTGTTGCACTGCATGAGGCAAATGGTGGTCACACCAGATACTGACTGGTATCCCCCCCAATAAAACAAAACTGCACCTTTCAGAGTGGCCTTTTATTGTGGGCAGTCTAAGGCACACCTGTGCACTAATCATGGTGTCTAATCGGCATCTTGATATGGCACACCTGTGAGGTGGGATGGATTATCTCAGCAAAGGAGAAGTGCTCACTATCACAGATTTCGACTGGTTTGTGAACAATATTTGAGGGAAATGGTGATATTGTGTATGTGGAAAAAGTTTTACATCTTTGAGTTCATCTCATACAAAATGGGAGCAAAACCAAAAGTGTTGCGTTTATATTTTTGTTGAGTATATATCAGCGGGTCACAGAGATTTCTGTTATTTTGGGGCTGTTCTGTGGAATAATCTAACTGCATAGATAAAATAGTCTGATTTTCATATGTCTAACATATCAAATTTAAATTTGTGTTATTAACAAACAGGTCTCTGCCTCATTTTCTAAATTCTGGGTTTGTTAGGGAAGCACAGGGGTAGCTGCTGATGATCACATTAGTACCCTTTCTGCTTCTCTTTTGATCTACTGTTAGTGACACTAATGTTTTAATTTCTGGTAGTTCTGCCTTATTGATTCTGTTCTCTTTCCCTTTCTGTTTGAGGCATTGCTGGTGTGCCTTGGACCTTACTGAACCGCATGCTGAGCGATTGGATGAGGTGCTACCTGCACTGTTCAGATGGTATTGTGAACTGGAGTAACACAGACTATTTCACTGGACAAGCTTGAGGACCCGGACTTCGTTGGGAGAATTATTGACTTTCATACAACATGGTGATACATCCGATGTTCTGGGGCAACACCAAGTGGAAACAAGAGAGCAGCCAAAAAGACTTTCATGGTCTTGATGGTGCTACTTGCCTGCTATTCATTTTTTGGTTGTTTCTGTTTTTTTCTTGTCACTGTCATTTGGTAAAATGTTTTGAGCAGTGGGCCACCCCTCTGAGTCTGGTCTGCTTGAGGTTTCTTCCTCAAAAATGGCAGAGAACGTTTTTCCTTACCACTGTCGCTGATGCTTGCTCAGGGGGGCTGCTAAAGTTAGACTTTACCCCGTGTGATGTACCTTGAGGCAGCTTTGTTGGGATTTGGCACATTATAAATAAATTGAATTAACGTGTATGGTGTTCATGTATTTATAATTTTATAATGTTTTTGACTTTGTTTAAATTGTACAGCAATTTGTAATTTTAGTCTTGACAGTGCTTTATAAATAAATACATTATTATTGCTGATGTTGTTGCTCATATATTTACCTATTTTAAGCTAAGCAGTGCGGGACCTGGTTAGTACTTGGATGGGAGACCTCTTTGGAACACCACCGACTGTGTGTGTTTTTCCAGATAACACTGATGTTGCGTCAGGAAGGGCATCTGGCGTAAAACTTGTGCCAAATATCAATGCAGATCTGGTTGTATCCGCTGTGGCGACCCCAAACACAAAAGGAGAGCAGCCGAATAGACAACAACAAAAGTCATATTATTATTATGGTGGCCCTAGATTCCACCTGGCACAGAGCAATCCACAGTGCATGTGTCATTGCTGTATACAGGTTTACCACATCCCAGCACTGATGCTTTTATAACAGTATGTGTGCTGTACTTGTACTCATTTTGCACCCAAAGGTGCATCGGTGTTCAGACGAGGAGAGGTCAGGTGTAGTGTTGCATTTCTATGTTGAGGTAACAGACAGCGACTGCGTTATGGAAAAAAAAAAACTTCAAGCGGAGAGATTTCTTACTATGGCAATTTCACCACATGCGTACATTCAGTTATTACACATGGTTTATCATCACACAATGAACTGTAATGAAATGACTGCAAAATCAAATGAAAGCTAAAATATATAACGCAGTGCTGTAATACCCTCAGCCGTATGAGCATTGTGTTGTGTGGGCCGCCAGAAGAGGAGGTACTGCTGGCCCACCTCCAGAGGGCGCCCTGCCTGAAGTGCAGGCTTCAGGCACGAGAGGGCGCTGCCGCCACAGACACAGCCGGGGTTGACAGCTGTCCCTCATCAACTCATGACAGCTGTCACCCATCTCCAATTCATCAATTCACTCCATAAAAGCCGGACGTCATCTCCACCTCGCTGCCGAGATATCATCTACCTGTGAAGGTAATATTCTCTGCTGTATCCAAACTGTGACTTACATCTGATCTGTTTTGCAGCCGTTTTTCCTGTGGTGCACTCTGCTGGGTTGGCGTTTAGTGAGAGAAGCGACGTCTTCGCCTCTCACTCCTTCCAGATAAGTGATTTAACAGGAGCTGCACGAGTGTGTGATTAGAGGTGGAGGTGACTTTCCACCTTCTGTTTGTGTACTGGGTGTGCACACACCCACATCTCACTGTTTGTGCTCCTCGCCAGCAGTACCAGATCCGACGGGGACGGTGATCACTGGGAATTCGGGACTTGGCGGCTCCATATTCACCAGGTTCAGGTGGCAGCGGAAATCGGTGGTTCCGGGCTCTTCTCCGGACAGATGTCTTCTATCCGCGAACCTGCCCCACACGTCCCCTTTGTGTATTGACTGCTATCAGATTCTGAGATTGTCTGTATAATCGTTGTGCACATTCACAACATTAAATTGTTACCTTTTGGCTCATCTATTGACCGTTCATTTTGCGCCCCCTGTTGTGGGTCCGTGTCACTACACTTTCCTCACACACATTGTCTTCTTTGTAATTTGCAGTTAAGAGCGGACATTCGTGCACGCTGATGTCTGTGAAATGTCTTGTATATCCACTCCAGAGGTGTTAACAGGTAACAAAACAGTGTTTTCAGTTTTAGAATTGTTTATTTCTCTCGCTAGCTTTTACATAATATATGACAAAGAGGTTATATTTACACACAAAGAAAACGGAGCTTGCAGCTAGCTTGACCAGCCACTGACATCATAGTGCCACTCTACTCTGATTGGCTCTCACCCTGAACACAATGAAACAGAATGTGACTTTTAACCTCTTAAAATACCTCTTAAAATAGGTCAAGGTTAGCCATCTCCAAACTTGTCCAAAGTCTGTGTCCCAAGAATGTTGCCTGTGAATTTGAAGACTCAAGCAGTAATAGGACTGGAGTTATGCTGAGCACAGACGGATGGGCAGATGGATGAATGGATGCAAAGTCATTGCAATTCCCGATGGCCATATTTGATGGTCTTGGGTAATGAAACAGAAGTAAAAACTATAGCCTTGATCTAATTGATAAACTTTCAGAAACATTTTTATAAGCTGTTTCGGCTCCTGCTTTCTTCTTTGGGGTCATAACAGCAGACCTGAAGTGTATCTGCTTGTTGATGTTGCATACCAGATGCCATTTCTGATACAACTCCATATTACATGTAGAAGGGTACAGATGGTCTGGAACCAATATACTTCTGATTTCAAAGCAAGTGCACTAACTACTTGGCCACCATGCTACCTCAACCTATCCAAAATGTTTTACCAGACACAAATATAGGCTCATGTAGGCTCATCTGTGCAGGCCCCTATAAATCTCCACAGGTGTTTTCACTGATTTTGCCTAATTATACTACACTGTACCTTCAGTGAGGAGAAATGCAGAATTCCCGACAAATCAAAAGTCAGATTTTTTCAATCTATTATTTTCAAAAGTATGGTGGAATGACAAAGTTGGAGCTTTGACTTTGAAAACTGGAACAAATCCACCACCATATCCCCGATGGGAATACAGTGTAAGTGAACATCTAACAACTGAAGACTCCTTTTATTTATAACTTATTTATCTAGACTGGTGTTAACATATTTTGACAACATTCCTTTTTATACTCATTTAAGGCCATTAGGTACAGCTGTCCCCATAATAAAGAGGTATGTGAGCATGTAAATAATGAAAAGAAATCAAATTATTACAAATTATTAATCCGGTTGTTTCAGTGTTTCTTGTTCTACCCCTCACAAACAAAATTTAGAGTGTATATTTGAATCACCCCATCTGTGCCTCTGTAAGTTTTGTAAGTGCAATTCCTATCCCATGTGGTGTATTTCAGTGAAACATCAAAAAATAATAGTATGCTATGTGAAGATGTGCTTAAAACAATTTCTGGTCCAACAACTTCAAGGGGAGATAAGTGGCCATTTGCTGTTTACAGGTACAGAGGCTGACCAGTTTATTCACTTATGTTGTCACTTACTATATACAATTTACTATAATATATTCAATTCAATTCTATACATGCAAGCAACTAGTATGGGAGCATTTGTTGGCTTGCATACAGATCTTTAGTTTATATTTGGTATCATGGTATCATGACATTAGACTTTGAAAGGAAAGAGACAAATCTACAGAATGTGGTTGAGTGATATTTAGTCTCACTGTCACAGTTTTTCTTACATATGTTGGGGTGTGGCAGTTGACAGCTACACTACTTTAATCAGATTATGGATTTGGTAACATCTAATGGTAGCACCACTCATCTGAAGAACCATTCACTGGTTTATTGACAATAAAACCTCTGAGTGAATCAGTATAATTCATCACAATTCATTGGGACTGGCTCAAGGAGGCAAAATGTTTGCTCAATAACTTTCATACATATTTTGATTGTTCAAACTTGGTGAATAATGGCAATTTTCATTCGTGCAGGCTCCCAATCAAACTGAGGAGGCAGAAATGTTCAAAATGGAGGTGGCTAGCTATATAGTATCTGCACATAAGTAAGCCAGTTTTATGTATAAATTTCAAACCAGTGTCTTTTAACTGACTACAAAATACGTATAATACTGTGTAAGTAATTATTTTAAATTTTATCGGGAGATGGCAAAAGATCTGTACTCTTAGCCTGTATGCTGCTCTAGTTTAGCAATATGGCTCATGTTTGTACTGTATACGTGTCTTAAGAATGATAATAGTGAAGTCTTTTGTTATTAAATAATCCACTGTATGAAAATGTGTGTTCATCAGGTAATATCAGATTGTTACCCAGTTGGTTTAATGATTACATGTCTTTGGTACTAGGTCTCTTTGGAGGATCCTTTTGTACCACTTGAATGATTTGTGTAAAATTAATGTTTATTTCAGGAGACTCAGGTGAGGTCTATCACTGCGAGGAATGAATGTCAGCTAATGATATTTAGCCATATGATGTGTTTCTATGGGCTTGATTCAGCAGTGTTAACAACCTCTGTGCCTCAGTGTTAAGAAACTCTGTGCCTGGACAAGGCAAAGGGGAAACCCACATTTCACCTGGCTGTGGCTGAGAGATAGTTACTTTTGAGAAATGCGAGTGGACCACTTTTCTGTCTGCGTGGTTGGCATCAAGTACTGTGGAAGTGGACTGGACGCCTGCATGGACTTCTCCTCAAATGCATCTTCTTTTGTTGTGTTATATCCTGTTTTGTAAAACTTTGCAAAATCTTGTAACTGTTAGAATGGCCTAAGCAGCATCACCCCTTTGAGTCTGGTCTGCTAGAGGTTCTTCCTCAATATCATCAAAGGGAGTTTTTTTCTTATCACTGTCACCTGTGTGCTTGCTCTAGGGTTGGTAACGTTAGACCTTACTGTGTAAAGCACTTTGATGTGATTTGGCGATATATATAAACTAAATAATTGAATTGGAAGTGGTGGTTCTGTGGCGTGATGGATGTTGCAACACATGGAATGAGCACATGGTCCAAGACCTGATGTAATCCAGTATGTAATTTTATGAAAAAATTTAACTTGGTACATGTTCATATAGCCGTGGAAGGGCCTGCAAGAAGTAAGTCACAAATCCTCCACTTCCATTTCACTGGACCGCTTAGATGAAATGGGCATTGCTGATCCCAAGCATGACTGGGCTGTGACAACTTGAATACAACTCTAATCAACTACAAGGTGAACAGTTTGTGTAACTGAAGCATCAATTTTGTTAACATTCACAATTCCAGTTTAACCATGATTAAAGTAAAGTCCCCTTTCTGCCTAAAGTATCACAAGCAAATATTCTCCAGTGATCATCTTTGAAATTGCTTTACAATCATTTCTTATTTGCACACTGAAACTTCACTGAAGGCAACCACAGTGCCCGTCCTTCAGTATGTTTCCAATTACCTCATTGGGAAATAGCTGGGATGGGTGGGGGGGTGCAGTGGAGTGGATAGATGTTGAACAGAACTGCAAGTACACTATGCTTTGATCCTTTCTGCTGAGAAACTTTGAAAAAAAGAAAGCAGGATTGGAGGCATGTCCACTGTCTGGTGAGTGGTCGACCATTACAGAGTCTGTAGCTGCGACATTTTCAGGCTTCTGGATTAATTTTAGAAGCAACTGGATGTCTTGCTGCAGTGGTTTTACGCGTTATTTTATTTCTTAACAATGCTGGGTGACATTTAACAGAGTAGAAAAGGGCACATATCTTCAGTCAACATCTCATATAACTCATATAAGTATTTTTGTCAAAAATAAAAGTCTTTTTCACAAACAGGTTACTGGATAGCTCACGACTGCAACTCAGATTGGTGAAGGGAAAGGGAAGCAACTACAGAGCTGATGGTTCAACTGCAGCTTTTATTTACAGCTCTGATACATAGATTTCTCTGAACATAAACTTGAGCCAGTGGGTGGCGCTAAATCAAATAAATAAGCAAAACAACAACAACAACAAAAAATACCTAATTGAACAGGCTCTCACCTGACTTACTAATGGGACTTTTCTGGTCCACAGTAGTTGTTTGATTCGGACTTGATCCTATCTGACTTTTTTAGTTTTCCACACTGTAACAAATTCAGTTTTAATTTGCAGTACCCTACCGGCAAGAGCTGTAATTTAGCAGTGGGACAGTACTGTAATGTTTTTGCAGAAATAAAATGTTGCATGATGCTGCAACACAAGATTTACACTTTAGAATAATAGTACCATGTAGTATGACAGCAAATTAAAACAGAATTACAGTGTAATATTACAGTGTATTGGCCAAACCGAGTACCTGGTACCTGGTCCAGTTTCTGGTATCACCTCTGTTGCAGTCCTATGTGATCTCAAGAAATGGCAAAATGTGATTGTGAAAACACTGCTGGTTACTGATTGATTGAAGAGAATCCTAACCTTCAATGCACTATCATAGTGTAATGGACCAGCTGGGCCCGCTTAATGGGGCGAATAATTACACTACTCTGGATGGCCGAGAATGCAGATGGGTCTCAGCCCCTACCCCAACTCGGTTAGCTTCCCCAAATACTCTGTGTCAGCCTAACAGGTGGCATGAGTTGGGCCCAGGATTTAATGTGAATCACGGTGGCCACCTGGGGGTGTAACGTGTATGAGGTTCTGCGACCTACCTTATCTACCCTGACTAAAGGCGCTTTACTACTACAAAGCTCCAGCACTACTCGGCTCTACTCTACTCAGCTCTACTCGGTTTGGTTCCAAGTGCGTCCTTTTCTACTGCAAATAGTACCTCTTCAACATGGGCGGGGTCAGCAGAGCAAACTGCGGTGACGTCGTTTTATACGCGACATAACATAAACAATGGCGGATTCCGTTGTGTTTACTGCTCTGTAAGTTTTTAAGAGAAAGTTTGTTGGCGGCGAGACAAACACGCTTGAGAAGTACAGAAGACTTTGGGAATTCATACAATATGAAGATGAAGACGAGAAGATACAAGCTGCTAGAGATGAAGAGGCAAACCATGACGGTAAGCTAATTGTTAGCTTCCTAAGTAGCTCGTAAATAAGTAATAACTGCAGGCTCTCGCTATTAACTATTAAAATTGTGGCTGTCAAAATAAAGCGTTAGTTTAGATTAATTACAGCACCTATCAGGCCTTCAGTCACACGTTTTGTTTTGACGTCAGTGACTTGGTCTGTAAATAAAGACGCGTTTCTGAGAGCAATAAACATGTTAATGTCAGTACTTTTTTTTTTTTTTACCAAAGTAACTTGCTTTGATAACTTGTTAGATATCAAATGTGGGAGTTTGTGCGTTTACTGACGTTCACGCACAAAATGTTAAGTTGGTTTTAATGACCGTTAATCAACATCGTCACTGAACTCGAACAGACTTAAAACACTTTAAAAACGTTTGTTTTTCATCCAGATTTTAATGTTCAATGGACAAATTTAAAATATGAAATCAATTAAGATAATTATTAAAGGAGTCATATTGTGCAGTAAGAATCAGCCTCCAAACTCCCACAATTCTGTTTTTATAGACAGCCTTTTATTGTCGTACACATAAATACAATGAAATTTGTCTGCATTTAACCCATCAAAATTACACTTACAGTTCTCCCAATTTAAGATCAATTTACAACTTGTTTAATAACGCCTTGATATGTAACAGAAATAACCCTGATCCTTTTTTACCTGATTATTAAGTGCCCCAAACACACACAGATCTGAGTTTTTTTTTAAATATACCTGCAATTAAATGATTCATTTAGATTGACTAATCACAAACCCTGTAATCAATTGCATTATTTTTTAATTACCTGACAGCACTAATTAAAATATGTATGCTGTGTGTGTTTCAGATGGTTTTCTCAGTGTCACCGCTGCAGAGGTTCATGCCACGGAATGGGACACCTGTCATCATCATCATGTTATACATGTTATGTTTCACTATGAATTTTGAATCAATTTTTGTACTTTTTGCTAAAATGTCTCCACTTTTGTGTGTTTGATTTGTAAAAATTACCAAGGTTTACTGATTTAAAGGCTAACAGTTTGAAAAGCTGTTTAAGCATAATCCAGTAGTAAAATAAGTTTTACATTTAATGGGGTCATAAATGTAAATTGAAGTAAACAGACAGTTAAACTGGTTGTTCAAAATTCCTTGATGTAATGGTGCCTTCACTGAAGTGACTAAACCTTTTTGTTTATGTTAAATACCATTTGGTAAAATCTCAGTTTAGACATGCTTATTCAAGCATCTGTGTAAAGATTCAGCCAGGTGTAGTGTGCAGTGTCTTCTGGAGCGGCAAAAACCCAAAAAATTAAAATTAAATTAAATTAAAAATTCTTAGAAATGAACCTTCATTGCACCAAAACATCAATGACAAAATGTTTTTTACTGTTGACTCAGCCTGAAATGACAAATTATGATACAGTCACATGAGTCAAATTGTTAAAGAGCAAATACAAAAAAAAAAAAAAAAAAAAAAAGCGCAACACAAACTATACAAAAGTTTCATGACATGTGTCATGTGTGTAGAAGGTTGACCACATTACTCCCATTCTGCCAGATCGGATTTTAAAGTTTTATTGTTGGTTTATAAAATTGTTCATGGACTGGCACCTTCCTACCTGGCGGACTTGGTTAAGTCCTACGTACCTACGAGGCCTTTGCGTTCGCAGGGCGCAGGGCGTCTGTGTGTTCCGAGGATGAACAAAAAGTCTGTCGGGTATAGAGCCTTCTCCTACCGTGGTCCGGCTCTTTGGAACGATCTACCTGCTGTTATTCGGCAGTCTGACAACGGTGGAGATTTTAAATCAAGACTGAAGACCCACTTTTTGGACTGTCTTATCATTAATCTTTAATCTGTTGTGTTTGCTTTGTAATTTCTTTTTATTCTACCGTGTTTTATCTTTTTACTGTGCTTTTCTTGCTTTTAATTGATTTTAGATTAATTTGTGTTGTTGTGAATTATGTGAAGCGCCTTGGGCGACTTTGTCGTGATCTGGCACTATATAAATTAATAAATTGAATTAAATTGAAATTGATGTGTGTGTAGTCTGGGGTGGGGGGCGCAGATCACATGCCCTGGTCACGCATCGCGTGCACAAGGTCACCCAGCACGCCAAAATATGCCTGATTAAATGCAGCTTCCACCACCGTTGCTTCCTCAAGGATCAGTCGGATGTGTCGATCACACTGGGCCCAGTTCAGCTTCAGCCTCAACGTCACTCAAGATGGACAGATTCTCCTGCTGGAACAGGCTCCTTTTTCTCTTGCCTGGACAATAATGAAGGTAGAAATTGGAAAGCAAGTTTAAAAAAGAAAAAAAAAAACCTTCAGTCTCTATGATCATTGCCCAGAGTTTCAGTTATCTTGGTCACTTTGCATAAAAATTCTGTTCTTTCAAAATGATCCTCCAACAAATCAGACCATTTAGAGCATCATTTTGAAAGAACATGACTTTTATGCAAAGCGACAAGATAACTGAAACTTTCGGAAGGTCCAGCAAATTTGTTGGACCTTTGTGGGATTTATTACAATATTTATGGGTTCCTGGTTTTTGTTTTTTTGTGTGGGGGGGGTGTCACCCTGTATATATGGTATTTGGGAAAGTTACGTGATGTGAGACACGTTATTCTTACCTGTGATGACACGTTGCTGTGTGGTGCTGGACGTTCATACAGATGTTGAAGCTGGTGTTCGAACCCTCCTCGCTTATGGAACTGGATTCTTCAACAAAAACACAAAATGGCGACATGTCAAAAAAAACACCAAAAGACACATCACCGTAATGACACTAAATGAGTCAAATGTACACGTTTGTTGTCATGCTGACTTTAGGTGTTTTTCTGTCAGAAGTTAATATTTTAAAGTGGAGCACGGAGTTAGCTAGCTCGCTAGTTAGCAATCAGCTAGCTCACTGTCCGCATACATGAGACAACGATGATACTTTAACACAAGTTTAGACTCGCAATCTTCGTTTGTTAAAGTGTGCTTCCCACCAATGGGATAAGTAACATTAAACGGTGCTTTCAAGCAGACTACAGACACGAAAACACTTACCATCCGTCGCTTCTAACAAAGCCGAGTCGCGGTCATCCTGCCTCCGGGTGTTCGCTGTTCGGTGTCCGTAAACAGCGTTCCTGCAGTCGAACCATTTCCAGCCCTTACGGTCCGACCTACTCTGGTTATCGTGGTCCTGTAATCATTTTTAAGCTTTTTCAGCTGCTCTCTGCATTGCTGTAATGTCCGGTGAGCCGGGCGCGGCCAAAGACTGGGAAATTTTCTAATTTTGGATCGTTTCATCCACCTCTCTCCTCCGCCACCAAACACAAACGTCCGTAAATCATCCACAGACCACGGTGTTGTTTTGTACGAGTAAAAAAAATAAAAAAATAAAAAAATAAAAACTCGCCGTGAAAGGAAAGAAAAGGGACGGTCCGCTGTAACGCCGCTGTGACTATTTAAAAATGGCGGGTTTTGATTTTCGTCTCAGACGGCGCGCTCATGACACATCCAGTGACGACATTCTCTGACCAATCAGTGGCCGGCAGCCTGTTGATGTCACATTTTAGTACCCGGCTCGGCTCGCTTGGAAACCGCTTCTGAGCAGGTACTAAAAAAAGCACCTGGTACCAGGTACTAACCCTTGTGGAAAAGCAAAAAAAAACTGAGTAGAGTTGAGCCGAGTAGTGCAGAGTAGTGCTACTTTTGTGAAGTAGAAAAGCGCCTTAATGCAACCCTACAGCGGTAAAAGGGAAGCCCCCCCCCCCACTAAAGAGTAGAAACCTGACTGAACCAACAAAGAACTCAATAATGTCTCTGAAACAAACACTTTGAAAGAATTACAACTCCAATTCCAATGAAGTTGGGACGTTGTGTAAAATGTAAATAAAATGGAATACAATGATTTGCAAATCTTCTTCAACCTATATTCAATTGAATACACCACAAAGACAAGATATTTAATGTTCAAACTGATAAACTTTATTGTTTTTGTGCAAATATTTGCTCGTTTTATGATTTAACATAGTGATGTGAGTGAGGTGATGTAACACAGTAGTATGTTGCATCACCTTTCCTTCTAACAACACTCAATAAGCATTTGGGAACCGAGGACACTAATTTTTGAAGCTTTGTAGGTGTAATTCTTTCCTATTCTTGCTTGATGTGTTTGTGTGGGGCCGCTGAAGAGGAGGTACTGCTGGCCCATCACCAGAGGGCGCCCTGCCTGAAGTGCGGGCTTCGGGCACGAGAGGGCGCTGCCACCTCCCAGGGACAGCACAGGAGTGACAGCGTCACACATCAATCATCAATCACAACATCCCATAAAAGCAGGCAGCAACCTCCACCTCCCTGCCGAGAAATCGTCTACCCGTCAGGTAAACTGCTCAGCCTGCAAAAACATTACAGTAGTAACGTCTTTACTTCTGTGTGTGTAATCCCTAACTTTGCAGACGAACCTTTTGTACACTAAGGAGTAATGGTTGTGTTTGGGGAGTTGGCGTACTCCGCTCCTCGGTTGTGGACTGCTAGTGTGACATCAGGATCTGCATTTATTTCGGGAGTATTGTGATTAAGAGGTGGAGGTGTTTCCCACCCTTGTACTGACTGTTTGCTGGGTATTCACGCACCCACCATCACCTGTCTGTTCTTCCTGCCAGCAGTACCAGATCTGACAGTCGGAGGCAGTGGCCACCTGGGGACTCAGGGCTTGGTGGCTCCGGTGTGCTCCAGATCTGCTGGCAGTGGAAAGAGTGTGGGATCCGGCTCTTCTCTGGACAGGCGTCTTCTATCCTCGAGCCTGCCCACACGTCACCTTGTATTATTCACTGCTATTTTCTGTTATGAACATTCACAACATTAAATTGTTGTATTTTGGCTTATTCCATTGTCTGTTCATTTACACCCCCTGTTGTGGGTCCGTGTCCCTACACTTTCCCAACAGGATTTCTCGGCCAGCTTCATGGATCCCGAGGGGCGTCAACCATCGAGTGAACCACCAATACGCTCACCTAATACGCAGGAGGCGTATTAGGTGAGCTGCAGCAAATCTTAACCGCCTTCACTGCTTGGTTGGACTTGGTGACCGAGCAGAATGTTATACTCAATCGGAGGATGGAGGCTCTCACCGTCCAGGTGGAAGCGCGCACGCAGGGCACTGCTGCAGCACCTCTTCCTGCTGTTCAAGCGCCGAATACAGACATTCCAGTCGTGATTCAACGAACCGCCCCCTTCCCCTGAAGCATACATAAGCCCTCCGGAACTGTACGGAGGTTGTGTCGAGATGTGCGCTGACTTCTTGATGCAGTGTTCGCTCGTCTTTGCACAGCGTCCCGTCATGTATGCGTCAGATGCCAGCCGGGTGGCTTATGTTATAAATTTGCTTCGAGGAGGAGAGGCCACGCGCCTGGGCTACGGCGCTCTGGAGCAAAATTCAGGGCTCCTAACCACATATACTGGGTTTGTGAGGGAATTTAAACAGGTGTTTGATCATCCCAATAGAGGCGAGACTGCTTCGACCGTGCTGCTGTCAAGAGACAGGGACGTCGGAGTGCAGCCGAGTATGCAGTCGACTTCCGCATCGCGGCTGCAAGGTCCGGCTGGAATACTGTTGCACTCCGTGCCGCCTTCATAAACGGACTGTCTCCGGTCCTGAAGGAGCATCTGCTGGCTAAGGATGAAGCCGCGGGATTTTGACGGGCTTATCGACCTGGTCATACCGGTTAGACAACCGATTAGAGGAACACCGTCGGGAGCGGGGTGAGGGTGTGGCCGGGCGCGAGCCGTCCTCTTCCTTCCGGGTCCGAAAGGGTGCCCGCCGTCCCCACGCTCCACAGCTGGAGAGCTCTGTGTGGCAACAGCTCCCCCTGCTGACGAGCTATGGACACGAGCAGGGTCTAAAGTAAAATCTAATGACAGACAACGGAGGCTGGCTCACGGAGAATGTTTTTTCTGTGGCTCGAGTGAGCACATACAAAGGAACTGCCCCAAGCGGTTAAACTACAACGCCCGCCCCTAGAGACTGGGCTAAGGGTGGGCCATAACATTCACGCGGGGAGATCCCGTAGATTCGCACGCATCCCAGTGACGATCCTGAGTGGGGATCTTAACCTTCACGCCCCAGCACTGGTGGACACGGGGTCGGAAGGGAATCTGCTGGATAGCAGATGGGCTAGGGAGGTGGGGCTCCCTCTAGTGGCTCTACCTTCACCATTGAAGGTACGGGCACTAGATGGCACCCTTCTCCCGTTAATCACACACCAGACACAGCCCGTGACTCTGGTTGTGTCTGGGAATCACAGGGTGGAGATTGTGTTCTATGTAACACCTTCTACCTCCCGAGTGATTTGGGATTTCCATGGATGGTTAAGCACAATCCCCGGATAGATTGGCCGTCTGGGGTAGTGACACAGTGGAGCGAAACCTGCCACCGGAAATGCTTAGGATCCTCGGTTCCACCCGGTGTGACAGCTAACGAGGAGGTTAAAGTCCCCCCCAATCTGTCGGCGGTGCCTGAGGAGTACCATGATCTTGCTGACGTCTTCAGCAAAGATCTGGCACTCACTCTTCCCCCACACCGTCCGTACGATTGTGCCATTGATTTGATCCCGGGCGCTGAGTACCCGTCCAGCAGGTTGTACAATCTCTCACGTCCTGAGCGGGAATCAATGGAGACCTACATCCGGGACTCTTTAGCTGCCGGGTTGATCCAGAACTCCACCTCCCCGATGGGTGCAGGTTTCTTTTTTGTGGGCAAGAAGGACGGCGGACTCCGTCCATGCATTGACTACAGAGGGCTGAACGAAATCACGGTTCGCAATCGATACCCGCTGCCTCTGTTAGATTCAGTGTTCACGCCCTTGCATGGAGCCCAAATTTTCACCAAGTTGGATCTTAGGAATGCGTATCACCTGGTTCGGATCCGGAAGGGAGACGAGTGGAAGACGACGTTTAACACCCCTTTAGGTCACTTTGAGTACCTGGTCATGCCGTTCGGTCTCACCAATGCGCCCGCGACGTTCCAAGCCTTGGTTAATGACGTCTTGCGGGACTTCCTGTATCAGTTCTTCTTCGTATACCTTGACGATATCCTCATCTTCTCCCTGGATCCTGAGACTCATGTGCGACATGTACGTCAGGTCCTTCAGCGGTTGTTGGAGAACCGGTTGTTTGTGAAAGGTGAGAAGTGCGAGTTCCACCGTACTTCTTTGTCCTTCCTGGGGTTCATAATCTCCTCCAACTCCGTCGCCCCTGATCCAGCCAAGGTTACGGCGGTGAGAGATTGGCCCACACCGACGATCCGTAGGAAACTGCAGCAGTTCCTCAGCTTCGCAAATTTCTACCGGAGGTTCATCAAGGGTTACAGCCAGGTAGTTAGCCCCCTGACGGCCCTTACCTCCACTAAAGTCCCCTTCACCTGGTCGGATCGGTGCGACACCGCGTTTAGGGAGTTGAAACGTCGGTTCTCGACTGCACCAGTTCTGGTGCAGCCCGATCCCAATCGCCAGTTTATCATTGAAGTGGATGCCTCTGACTCAGGGACAGGAGCCGTGCTGTCCCAGAGCAGGGAGTCCGATAAGGTCCTCCACCCTTGTGCCTATTTTTTCCCGCAGGTTGACCCCGGCAGAGCGGAACTATGACGTCGGCAATCGGGAACTCCTAGCGGTGAAAGAGGCTCTTGAGGAGTGGGAGACACCTGTTGGAGGGAGCTGCGGTACCATTTACGGTTTTCACGGACCATTGGAACCTGGAGTACATCCGGACCGCCAGCGTCTGAACCCCAGGCAAGCCCGCTGGTCACTGTTCTTCAGGTGTTTTGACTTCGAGATCAGCTACCGCCCGGGACCAAGAACCAGTGATCTGATGCCCTGTCCCGGGTCCACGAAGAGGAAGTCAAAACCGAGCTGTCAGATCCACCGCATCCCATCATCCCCGAGTCCACTATCATGGCCACCCTCACCTGGGACGTGGAGAAGACTGTCCTGGAGGCCCTGGCACGGAAACCCGGACCCGGGGACCGGCCCAAAGAACAGACTTTACGTCCCACCAGAAGCCAGAGCTGCAGTCCTGGAGTTCTGTCATGGTTCCAAGCTCTCCTGTCATCCAGGGGTGCGAAGAACCATGGCAGTGGTCCGCAGCGCTTCTGGTGGGCGTCCATGGAAGCCGACATCCGGGAATATGTCCAGGCCTGTACCACCTGCGCCAGGGGCAAGGAAGACCATCAAAAAACACAAGGACTCCTCCATACGCTGCCTGTGCCTCATTGCCCCTGGTCCCACATTGGCCTGGACTTCGTCACGGGCCTCCCGCCGTCCCAGGGCATGACACCATCCTCACGATAGTGGACCGGTTCTCCAAGCCGGCCCACTTCGTGGCCCTCCCGAAGCTCCCGACAGCCCAGGAGACCGCAGACCTCCTGGTCCACCATATCGTACGTCTGCATGGGATTCCATCCGACATCGTCTCAGACCATGCTCCCCAGTTCTCTTCACAAGTCTGGAGGAGTTTCTGTAGGGAAACTGGGGGCCACCGTAAGCCTCTCGTCGTCCGGGTACCATCCCCATACGAAACGGACAGGCAGAGCAGGCAAACCTGATTTGGAGCAGGCCCTCCGCTGCGTGACCATCCGCGCACCCGATGGCCTGGAAGCAACCATCTGGCCTGGATCGAGTACGCTCACAACAGCCAAGTTTCATCTGCCACCAGCCTCTCCCCGTTTGAAGTATGTTTGGGGTACCAGCCCCATTGTTTCCCCGCTTGTGGAGGGAGAGGTCGGGGTGCCCTCGGTCCAGGCCCATCTGAGGAGGTGCCGTTGGGTGTGGTGCACTGCCCGTTCTGCCCTACTCAAAGCCAGGACAAGGGCCAAGGCCCGTGCAGACCGCCGGCATTCCCCGGCCCCTGCATACCAGCCCGGGCAGGAGGTTTGGCTGTCAACAAAGGACATCCCATTACAAGTGAAATCCCAGAAACTGAAAGACCGTTACATTGGCCCATTCTCAATCCTCAAGGTCCTCAGCCCGGCCGCAGTGAAGCTGAAGCTGCCAGCTTCACTGCAGATTCACCATCTTCCATGTCTCCCGCATCAAGCCATACACACCGCTTCCCTCTGCACCTCCGGACCGGTGCCGCCTCCTGTCCAGATCATCGATGGGGAGCCTGCGGACTGTGCGCAGGCTCCTGGATGTCCGTCGACAGGGCCGGGGATTCCAGTATCTGGTGGACTGGGAGGGTTATGGACCCGAAGAACGCTCCTGGGTGAAGAGGAGCTTCATCCTGGACCGGCCCTCTGGCCGATTTCTACCGCCGACATCTGGACAAAGCTGGTCGGGTGCCAGGAGGCGCCCGAGAGGGGGGTCCTGTTGTGTGGACCGCTGAAGAGGAGGTACTGCTGGCCCATCACCAGAGGGCGCCCTGCCTGAACTGCAGGCTTCGGGCACGAGAGGGCACTGCACTCCCAGGAGCAGCCAGGAGAGACAGCTTCACACATCAATCACAATCACCACATCCCATAAAAGCCGGGCAGCAACTCCACCTCCCTGCCGAGAAATCGTCTACCCATCAGGTAAACTGCTCAGCCTGCAAAAACATTACAGTAGTAATGTCTTTACTTCTGTGTGTGTAATCCCTAACTTTGCAGACAAACCTTTTGTACGCTAAGGAGTAGTTGTTGTGTTTGGGGAGTTGGCGTACTCCGCTCCTCGGTTGTGGACTGCTATTGTGACATCAGGATCTGCATTTATTTTGGGAGTATTGTGATTAAGAGGTGGAGGTGTTTCCCACCCTTGTACTGACTGTTTGCTGGGTGTTCACGCACCCACCATCACCTGTCTGTTCTTCCTGCCAGCAGTACCAGATCTGACAGTCGGAGGCAGTGGCCACCTGGGGACTCAGCGCTTGGTGGCTCCGGTGTGCTCCAGATCTGCTGGCAGTGGGAAGCGTGTGGGATCCGGCTCTTCTCTGGACAGACGTCTTCTATCCTCGAGCCTGCCCACACGTCACCTTGTATTATTGACTGCTATTCTAAATTGTGTTGTCTGTTTTTCTGTTGTGCACATTCACAACATTAAATTGTTGTATTTTGGCTTATTCCATTGTTCGTTCATTTACGCCCCCTGTTGTGGGTCCATGTCCCTACACTTTCCCAACATGATGTACAACTTCAGTTGTTCAACAGTCCGGGCTCTCCCTTGTCATACGCTTCGTAATGCACCACACATTTTCAATGAGCGACAGGTCTGGAATGCAGGCAAGCCAGTCTAGTACCCGTACTCTTTTACTACGAAGCCACGCTGTTGTAACACATGCAGAATGTGGCTTGGCATTGTCTTGCTGAAATAAGTAGGGACATCCCTGAAAAAGACGTTGTTTGGACGGCAGCATGTGTTGCTCCAAAACCTGGATGTACCTTTCAGCATTGATGGTGCCATCACAGAATTGTAAGTTGCCCATGACATGGGCACTAACCACCCGTACCATCACAGATGCTGGCTTTTGAACTATGCGCTGGTAACAATCTGGACGGTCTTTTACGTCTTTTGTCCACAGGACATGATGTCTATGATTTCCAAGAACAATTTGAAATGTGGACTCATCAGACCACAGCACATTTTTCCACTTTGCATCTGTCCATTTCAAATGAGCTTGGGCCCAGAGAAGGCGGCAGCGTTTCTGGATGTTGAGTTTTAACTTACACTTGTAGATGTAGTGACGAACTGTGTTAACTGACAATGGTTTCCTAAAGTGTTCCTGAGCCCACACGATAAGATCCATTACACAATGATGTCGGTTTTAATGCCGTGCTGCCTAAGGGATCGAAGGTTACAGGCATTTAGTGTTGGTTTTTAGCCTTGCCACTTACGTGTAGAAAGTTCTCCAGATTCGCTGAATCTTCTGATTATATTATGGACTGTAGATGATGCAATCCCTAAATTCCTTCCAATTGAACATTGAGAAACATTCTTTTTAAACTGTTGGACTATTTTTTCACGCAGCTGTTCACAAAGTGGTGATACTCCCTTTGTTTGTGAATGGCTGAGCCTTTTGCAGATGCTGCTTTTATACCCAATCATTACACTCACAATAGTGTCCTCAGTTCCCAATTATTGAGTGCTGTTAGAAGGAAAGGTGACGTAACACAGTGGTAAACATACCACTGTCCCAACATTTTTGTTGGGACAGTGTTGGGACGTGTTGCAGGCATTTAAAATGAGCAAATATTTGCACAAAAACAATAAAGTTTAGCAGTTTGAACATTAAATATCTTGTCTTTATGGTGTATTCAATTGAATATAGGTTGAAGAGGATTTGCAAATCATTGTATTCTGTTTTTATTTACATTTTACACAACATCCCAACTTCATTGGAATTTCGGTTGTAGCAGTATAATTTATTTACAAAAATAAAGAAAAATAATAAAGATAATAACTGGCTTGTTGCAAAAAGAAAACTTTAGATACCTCAAAAATAAAATAAAATAAAATTTCTTCAGAGGCAAATCTCACTCGAAAGAATAATAAATGATTCACTTCTAAACACACCATGCGATGACTTCCCAACCAATGAGTTTCTTTCAGAATTTGAACAATTTCCTTAGGAAACTATAGCCTACTCCATAAACATGGATATCAAAACAAAACCGCATTGACCGGGAAACACTGCACAAGAAAAATGTCCTCAATGTCCTCAATCTACATACAAGGTTATTTTAAATATAACAAAACAGAAATGGGTACTGTAAATCCGTGGATGTTGCGTCAATCAGGGACCCGGCGATGAAAAGGAGTCACTGGTTGGAAGGGATAATGGCTTTACTCCATACGATAAACGAGGACCACATGTTGGACTTCCCCGCACGTTCACAGTCTACGCGATACAGTTTCCCATCTGGAACAGACTCGAAATGTCAAGTCGCAATGTGGATGCGACCACCTTCCTCCAATGCTCTGGTAAAGGATGACATAGCACCAATGTGTGTCTCGCTTCTCCTCTCCGTACCGGCACAGCGACACCACGGACTCTGCTCTCTCCCCTCTTTGCAGGTGAATCGGGCCCTCTCGTCCTTACGCGCTTCCATCTCCTCCCTCTTTGGCTGGCGTGGCGTAACTGCGGACCCTGCTCTCTCTCCATCTCAACAGGTGAAGCAAGTCCCTCACATCCTCACTCACCCAGCATGGGCAGGCAGCGGTAATCTTCCTGACTCAATGTATAGGCCCCTTCCTTCAGCTTGCTGCACACAAGCCACAAACATGTGAATGGCAAACAACGAAGCTAGCGCTAACTTTAGCACAACGCAGCAGGGACTTCACGGTAGTCTATCAGCACTAACGAGCCCAAAGTGTCCGTAAACGGCGGGTGGCGGCAGGAAAATCCTCCCTTAATCAGCGACAAGCCCCATAACTCTTGCTTCTGCTCTAGGACTTTTTTTTCTTCACAATCCATCTCACCCAATGGTGGGCACAGTTCCGCTAATCCACTAACCGGCAATTATCAAAGCTAATGTTTTCATTATCGGATTAGCTTTTCAGATAACTTTGAAAACCATCAGCGGACTAATTATCTTCCAATAAATTTTGGTCCGATAAATTTTAGACCGCTAACCTATTTTTGCAGGCGTGGTGAACAAAGCTTAACAGTTTCAAACATTTATGAAGTCCAAAATCAAAGATTTGAGTATCTACCTGTTAAATGTTTTGTAGTAGATGCACAGCTCTATCCTCTGCAAACAGAAGAGAGCTGGTTCCAGAAGAAACTGCTCTATCCTCTGCAGACAAAGGAGAACTGGTCACAGAAAAAGAAAAGCTCATTTCTTTTGACTCCATACGGATGTGCTGGCAATATCACCCAAGTCATCCAGGGGCATACAGTTTTAACTTATGGTTAAAATTTTAACCAAACTAATTTCGGACAAGGTGTTAAATTAACGTCACGTCTGAAGTTTTATAAAGTGAAAATATCAGATATATGTTTTAGTTTTAAAGTAATGCAGTAATTTTGGAGGTTTTAGTGTGGACATTGTGTCTCCACAAAGTGCATTATAATCTCAGTACATTCACGACAGAAGAAATGCATTTGAGACGCTCTGATCAGGCTCCATACGGACAAGAACATTAAACCCTTTGTATATTTTGCCTAAAACTCTCATGAATATATCCTCTGGGTTTATAGATGTTGTTATTGTGTTTGTTTTATGTAAAAATGCCAGAAGAAACTCAGGTTGCTTCTCCATTATTTTCAATTGGAATCATTGTGAGCTGAAATGCTTCATGTTCTTTAACGTCTTGCTTTTGTCAAACACTGACTGTCTTTGTTCCACAGTAATATTATAAGATGTCTGTTTTCAGTTTGCGTTTATTAAATTCCACGCATCTTAAACGTAGCAGACACGGATGGATTATTTAGAGGGAAAAGAAAAAGAGTCACAATTCGTTGACAAAAGGTGGATGAAAAGGTGGATGAAAGAGCTTTATCACCGAACAGCCTACGAAGCAACAGCGCAAAAGGGACGAAAGAGGAACTAAACGAAACCGAAGCTAATGTTGATCTCAACGCTTTACATGAAACGCACCTGGAGCCAGTGGTGGAGCAGTGGTGTCTGGATCTCTGCGATCCAGGACTCGGCGCTGGGATGGAGCTCATAGCGCTGAGTCCTGGAGAAACTGCAAACAGAAGCTGCAGAGATCTGTTCGTACATTGGTGGGTCCACCTGCCCTGGTTCCTTGTCCAGAAAAAAAGAGGGATCATCTCCATCATCATCAGAACGCTCACTGTCTGACGACACGCTGCACGCGCCGTCTTTCTCCAAAAAAAAAAACAAATAAACAAACAAAAAACTCTGGTGTGCCGTGGTCACTGCTGTGTCACGGTATTATGTTACTAAGCCATATATTGATTTATAACAGAAAACTGTCAAATGGTGGAATAAATATAAGTGTAAAGATGACTGAATATATCAAAGCAGTAAATTGATCAGTACATGTGAACGCACACTGACTCCCATGTGCGCTTATTTCCACCAGCTGCAGTTGATCCACAATGTGAATTCTGCCTTCCAGAACAGCTCTTTATATAATCATTTGAATTATCTACCTGTTGCCACATTTACATAAGGGCTGGATTGTAATTCCTACACTCATAATGTTATATTTAATAAAAATAAGTGCACGCAGGAGCTGCTGCTGCCGCTGCATTCAAGTACCGTTGGAAATTACACAATTTTTTGTTGTTTCAAATTCAGCAGTTGCTTGTGGCAACACAAAAGATTAATTCTTCCTATATAAGGAGCCTGAGTGCATTGAAGCTGATCCCCCACCCAGATAAAAAAAAATCCAAGCAAACAGGCTGAGTTTGCCCTGTAATTTCCAATGGTACATGAACACTGCAGCCGCAGCAGTGATCAGAAATGGCGTCTGCAGTGTGTGAAAACATTCAGCTGGTCAAACGAAGTCAAACTAAATGCTAACATTACAAAAACTAAGCAAACGGTAAAAAAAACGTCAAGAACGACAGCAAAACAAAATACGGACGAATTAGGTTTTCGCTGCCCTTCGTTCAAATTTTTCGACAGCTTAAAAATCCTGATGAAGTGACCACTGCAGGAACGAAGCTGAGCGAAGGTTAAATGATGCCAACAAAAGTCAACGAAAGTCCAGATTTATTGTTTCATTTGGCTTCGTTGCCCTTCGTTGAGTGCCGTATGACTGGACCATAAGTGCCCCCATGAGTGTGGCTTTGCAAACAGACACGGTGACACTTTTGTGTGTGTGCTGAACTGACAGGAGGTGTGGCCACCGACAGGAGCGGCTGCGGAGATCTGTGGTTCTGGACGTCACGGTTGGGGAACATGTATGTGTTTGGATGGACATGAACTAGCAACTGTCCACTGTGACGCACGTGTGTCTGCTTGCTGTCATCACGTGGACATACATAAAAAACATATACGCTGTTGCAATGGGCTGCAGCGAGCGCGCGCACGCTACGCAAATTGACAGGCTACCCCAGGTGAAATGGACCATCAGTCATCATAACATGCAGCGGGTGATCTGAATGTCACATCACCCATGTGACCTCTGTTCCACATGATGCGGTGTCTGTCCTGCGGTGCTCCGTCACCACAAGACACGCCTGTCAGGCAGGATACACGCGCAGGGCTGGCTGGACACATCGGGTTCAGTAGATGTGGACATGAAGAGCGCTCTGCTTCTCATTCATGTCATTTTATGACTGAACGTCTGTGACGATGGGTCATCTACAGAGGAACAGATGGATCAAACTTGTTTTGCCCACTTGAATCAAGAGATTCAATAAAATGCAGTGTTTTATATGGTGTGAGGTTTATTTATTTTTTTAAATATGTCCATGTCCGTCTTGATATCAGGAATTTTCCCACACCTTTCACAGGACAGCGATGGTAGCTCAGTGGTAAAGCTTCTGGCTGGCAATCAGAGCTTTTGGAAAGTGCAGGTTCGAATCCTGTAGTTGGCATATATATTTTTTGGGGATTTTCACAGCAGCTGCGTGATGTGGTTACACATGCTGCAGCTGCTTGCACTGTGTTCCCGCATGCATGAACCGTCGCAGCGGGAATCGTGTACACCTGCCTGTCGACTCGATGTTTTCGTGGTTCGCTCATTTGAGCTGTTCCGCCGTGAATTGCCCTGAGTTGTACTTATTCATACTATGTGTGAAGGGGCATGGACACACACACACACACACAGAGTGGTGTACCATGGTACACACAGACATACCCGAAGGACAAGGTCCCCATTTCGAGCCCACCTTTGTGCTATACGCTGTGTACATCTGGAATCGTGCCTGGAAAAGCTTCCAGCATAAAACGTGCTAAATCAACATGCAGATCCAGACAGCATATAAAAGCAACTTGTCACCCACTTACAGTTGCAATCCGTGGAACGGATGAGGCCCTAAAATGAATGCTTCACTTCCAAGACATTCAGTGTAATTGAAGTCTCCCATATTCTGATTAAAGCAGTCAGCTGGAAAACAGGAAGAGTCTCTTATTCCCCTCCAGTATCCCCCTTGTTCATGTTAGTATTCAGAGCACCTTTTTACTACTCCATTTCAAGAGCAGACAATATGTCATTCTTCTTGATATAATTAAGCAATTAAATGAACAGCTAAAATGTGAGCAGAAAATGAGATTTAATTACACAGTTACAGAAGGTACCGTCTGAAAGAGATTGATGGCACGACTGGCTGATAAGATAATATCAATGTTCTAAATTAGCTGAACCCTGGATGCTGATAGTGACATAAACATCCATTACAGAACTGTGGACGTGTTCTAAAGACAGCTCTGCTGTGACAGGGTTCTCAGATATTGTCCTTAATGTTTCCAGATATTACTGTCTGTGGATTTTTGTAATTTGCCCCTTTGCAGAGAACCAAGCTTTAGGCAACCTGGATTCACTACAGTTTCAAAAATTTCCAAAGGTGACCTTGGCTGTGGTTTGACAAGTATTTTTTTTCTGCTGTGACATCTAAAATTGGACTCAACACCAAATCTCCTTAAGCTACATCTGATATTTGTAGCTGTGATCACATTTCACCATTCCATCTATACTACGTAAATCCAAATATAAGCAGTATGCTCAATACTTTTTGAGGTAAAGATTTTAGCGCTTCAATTTTTATTTGAATGTTACTCACATACCTGCTGACCTTGTACATTATTTCCTTATAAAATACTTTATTTTTATTGTTACTTTCCAGGCACCGTGGCATCATATGGAGAGTAAATACCAATACAGGTTGTGGTCTTGACTTTATGACATTTTCTCAGTCCATAAAAACTCATATTGTAACAGGAGTACAAGCAATTTTAAAATTAATACAAGGGGTCTGCTTCAGTAGAAATATTCTACTCATTGTTAAAACCTACCTGAATACTGCAGTTTATAATTAGACAGATTAGATAATGGATAGATTAGATAGATCCCTTTATTGATCCCTTGGGAAAACTCCCTCGGGAAAATTGAGGTTCCAGCAGCATTGTATAGCAGCACACAGCGTAAGAAGCACACAGAGTATCAAAAGTGAAAGTAAAAAAAAACAGTTTGCAAATATAAACATAAATATTAGACATACCGATCAATATTGGTTTACTGGCTACTACTGTTCCTCTCCTTCCTGTCGTCTGTCTTCCTGTTACTCCTCCCCCCCTGAGTGAGGAGTGTACAGTCTTGATGGCCTGAGGGACAAAGAAGTTTTTCAGTCTGTTGGTCCTGCACTTGGGAAGGAGCAGTCTGTGGCTGAAGAAGCTCCTCTGGTTCTTGATGGCGGTGTGCAGAGGGTGACTGGCATCATCCATAATGTCTGGCAGTTTGTCCAGTGTTCTCTTCTCTGCCATCATCACCAGAGAGTCCAGCTTCATGCCAACCACAGAGCCAGCCCGCCTGATCAGTTTGTCCAGTGTTCTCCTCTGTGCTACCGTCACCAGAGAGTCCAGTTTCATGCCAACCACGGACCAAGCCCACCTGACCAGTTTGTCCAGCCTGGATGTGTCCTTCTTGAATGTGCTACCCACAAGGACACCACGGTGTAAAGAGAATGCTGGCTACTACGGACTGGTAGAACATCCACAGGAGTTACCTGCAGATATTAAACAAGCACACCTCCTCAGAAAGTACAGCCTGCTCTGTCTCTTCCTGTACAGGTGGTTGGTGTGGGTTGTCCAGTCCAGTATGCTGTCCAGCCACAGCCCGAGGTACTTGTAGAATCCAGCCTCCACCTCAGCTCCCTCGATCAGAACTGGTTGTGGACTTAGTGAATGCTTTTAATTTATTTTAAATCAATTTGTTGTTGGGACTGTTGCTGTTCGATCTCAGCACTGTATTTGACACGATAGATCATCGTATAGTACTAGATAGGCTTGAGATCACTTTGGGATCATTGGAAATGCCCTCGAGTGGTTGACTTCCTATTTAACCAGTTGCTTTCATTGTGTTCAGCCTAATAATGTCACTTCAAATCTTGATCCTATGAAATAGGGGGTTCCACAAGGGTCCGTCTTAGGCCCGTTACTTGTCTCCCTCTATATAGCACCACTTGGGCAGATACCATGTCATTGTGGGATTACTTTTCACTGTTATACTGATAATACTCAGCTGTACATGCTGATAACTGGAGGTAACATTACTCACATTAAGACTTCAGAGGATTGCCTGGCATAAGTGAAAAGTTGGATGTCTAGCAACTTCCTGCTTTTAAATTCAGACAAGACTGAGATGAGGGTCATTGGTCCCGCAAGGCATAGACACCATTTTGAACAGCGAATGTTAAACTTAGATTTGTGTGTTATACATGACAGTGATGAAGTGAGGAACCTTGGGATGTTCTTCGAGTCATTATCCTCTGATCTACACATTAGAGAAATCACTAGGACTGCTTTCTTCCATCTTCATAATATAGTGAAGATTTGTCCCATTCTGTCTATGGCTGATGCCGAGACTCCGATCCATGCCTTTTTCTTTTCCAGACTGCTGCTACAATGTTGACTAGAAGCAAAGAGCTTGACCTCCATACCCCAATTTTGGCCTGTCTTCATTTCCTTTCCCTGCGAGGTCCAATTTTAAGGTTTTGTTAATAACTTACAAAAACATTCATGGACTTGCACCTTCCTACCTAGCTGATCTAATTAAACCATATGTATAGGCCTGTGTTCTGCATGCTCAGAATGCAGGATTACTACGAGGTCTATTAGATAATAAATCGACCCTTTTATTTTTTTTTAACTATATGGATTTGAATGACATGCGATTACACCAATCATGCTTGAACCCTCGTGCGCATGCGTGAGTTTTTTCACGTGTGTCGGTGACGTCATTTTCCTGTGGGCAGGCCTTGAGTGAGATGTGGTCCCGCCCTCTTGGCTGAATACCTTTGTTTCACACGCTGCTCGAGACGGCGCGCGTTGCTTTATCAACATTTTTTCTGGACCTGTGAGGAATATCCGAGTGGACACTATTCGAGAAATTAAGCTGGTTTTCGGTGAAAAGTTTAACGGCTAATGAGAGATTATGGGGTGTTTCTGTCGCTGTAAGGACTTCCCACGGACCAGGACGTCGTGCAGCGCTTCCAGGCGCCGTCGTCGGCCTGTTTCGACCTGAAAACATCCTTATTTAAGGCTTAATTCACCCAGGACGTCGTGAGAGAACAGAGAAGATTCAGAAGAGGCCGGCATGAGGACTTTATGCCGACATTCCACTGTTTAAGGACATTTTTTAATGAAAGACGTGCGCGCAAATTCGCCGAGTCGTTTCCGTGACGACTCGGCAAATCTGTGTGCGCCGCGTTAGGAAAAAACACCTCCGTGTTGAAAACCATTTGTAAAATTCAGGCGGCTTTTGATGGCTTCCAACAAGTGAGTAACTGAGAAATTGTGAGTAACTGAGAAACAGCTTGGGCATGTTCCAACTTGCCCGTTAAGGTTTCCAACACGGAGGTGTTTTTCCTGTCGCGACCCCCGCAGTTGGGTCCGGCCCGACATGCGACTCTGCCCGCACGTTCTTTCATTACAAAATGTCCGTTAACAATGGAATGTCCGAATAAACTCCTCATGCCGACTTCTTCTGAAAGTTCTCTGTTCTCTGACGACTTACTGGGTCAACAGTGCCTGAAATGTGGAAGTTTTCAACTTGAAACGGCGAGACGCTGCCGCCTCGAAGCGCAGATCGCCATCAGGCACCATGGGCCATCCTTACGGCGACACTACCAGACCAAAATCTCTCATCAGCCGTTAAAATTTTTACCGAAAACCAGCTGAATTTATCGAATGGTGTCCACTCAGTTGTGCCTTACAGTTTTTGAAAAAAAATGTATCAAACAAAGCAGCAGTCTCTGAGCCATTCCTAAACAATGAAAAACGACGAGAGGGTGGGCGACTCCTCACTCAAAGACTGCCCACAGGCGAATGACGTAACCGACAGGCGTGAAAAAACTCTCGCATGCCCACGAGGGTTCAAGCATGTCTGATGTAATCACATGATTCAAATCCATATGGTTTTTGAAAAAAATAATATCGTCGGATACTTTTCTAATAGACCTCGTATGTGTCCCTAAGGTTAAAAATACACTCAACAAAAATATAAATGCAACACTTTTGGTTTTGCTCCCATTTTGTATGAGATGAACTCAAAGATCTGAAACTTTTTCCACATACACAATATCACCATTCCCTCAAATATTGTTCACAAACCAGTCGAAATCTGTGATAGTGAGCACTTCTCCTTTGCTGAGATAATCCATCCCACCTCACAGGTGTGCCATATCAAGATGCTGATTAGACACCATGATTAGTGCACAGGTGTGCCTTAGACTGCCCACAATAAAAGGCCACTCTGAAAGGTGCAGTTTTATCACACAGCACAATGCCACAGATGTCGCAAGATTTGAGGGAGCGTGCAATTGGCATGCTGACAGCAGGAATGTCAACCAGAGCTGTTGCTCGTGTATTGAATGTTCATTTCTCTACCATAAGCCATCTCCAAAGTCGTTTCAGAGAATTTGGCAGTACATCCAACCATCCTCACAACCGCAGACCACGTGTAACCACACCAACCCAGGACCTCCACATCCAGCATGTTCACCTCCAAGATCGTTTGAGACCAGCCACTCGGACAGCTGCTGAAACAATCGGTTTGCATAACCAAAGAATTTCTGCACAAACTGTCAGAAACCGTCTCAGGGAAGCTCATCTGCATGCTCGTCGTCCTCATCGGGGTCTCGACCTGACTCCAGTTCGTCGTCGTAACCGACTTGAGTGGGCAAATGCTCACATTCGCTGGCGTTTGGCACGTTGGAGAGGTGTTCTCTTCACGGATGATGCGAAGGAGATGTGTTGCACTGCATGAGGCAAATGGTGGTCACACCAGATACTGACTGGTATCCCCCCCAATAAAACAAAACTGCACCTTTCAGAGTGGCCTTTTATTGTGGGCAGTCTAAGGCACACCTGTGCACTAATCATGGTGTCTAATCGGCATCTTGATATGGCACACCTGTGAGGTGGGATGGATTATCTCAGCAAAGGAGAAGTGCTCACTATCACAGATTTCGACTGGTTTGTGAACAATATTTGAGGGAAATGGTGATATTGTGTATGTGGAAAAAGTTTTACATCTTTGAGTTCATCTCATACAAAATGGGAGCAAAACCAAAAGTGTTGCGTTTATATTTTTGTTGAGTATATATCAGCGGGTCACAGAGATTTCTGTTATTTTGGGGCTGTTCTGTGGAATAATCTAACTGCATAGATAAAATAGTCTGATTTTCATATGTCTAACATATCAAATTTAAATTTGTGTTATTAACAAACAGGTCTCTGCCTCATTTTCTAAATTCGGGTTTGTTAGGGAAGCACAGGGGTAGCTGCTGATGATCACATTAGTACCCTTTCTGCTTCTCTTTTGATCTACTGTTAGTGACACTAATGTTTTAATTTCTGGTAGTTCTGCCTTATTGATTCTGTTCTCTTTCCCCTGTTTGAGGCATTGCTGGTGTGCCTTGGACCTTACTGAACCGCATGCTGAGCGATTGGATGAGGTGCTACCTGCACTGTTCAGATGGTATTGTGAACTGGAGTAACACAGACTATTTCACTGGACAAGCTTGAGGACCCGGACTTCGTTGGGAGAATTATTGACTTTCATACAACATGGTGATACATCCGATGTTCTGGGGCAACACCAAGTGGAAACAAGAGAGCAGCCAAAAAGACTTTCATGGTCTTGATGGTGCTACTTGCCTGCTATTCATTTTTGGTTGTTTCTGTTTTTTCTTGTCACTGTCATTTGGTAAAATGTTTTGAGCAGTGGGCCCCCTCTGAGTCTGGTCTGCTTGAGGTTTCTTCCTCAAAAATGGCAGAGAACGTTTTTCCTTACCACTGTCGCTGATGCTTGCTCAGGGGGGCTGCTAAAGTTAGACTTTACCCCGTGTGATGTACCTTGAGGCAGCTTTGTTGGGATTTGGCACATTATAAATAAATTGAATTAACGTGTATGGTGTTCATGTATTTATAATTTTATAATTTTTGACTTTGTTTAAATTGTACAGCAATTTGTAATTTTAGTCTTGACAGTGCTTTATAAATAAATACATTATTATTGCTGATGTTGTTGCTCATATATTACCTATTTTAAGCTAAGCAGTGCGGGACCTGGTTAGTACTTGGATGGGAGACCTCTTTGGAACACCACCGACTGTGTGTGTTTTTCCAGATAACACTGATGTTGCGTCAGGAAGGGCATCTGGCGTAAAACTTGTGCCAAATATCAATGCAGATCTGGTTGTATCCGCTGTGGCGACCCCAAACACAAAAGGAGAGCAGCCGAATAGACAACAACAAAAGTCATATTATATTATGGTGGCCCTAGATTCCACCTGGCACAGAGCAATCCACAGTGCATGTGTCATTGCTGTATACAGGTTTACCACATCCCAGCACTGATGCTTTTATAACAGTATGTGTGCTGTACTTGTACTCATTTTGCACCCAAAGGTGCATCGGTGTTCAGACGAGGAGAGGTCAGGTGTAGTGTTGCATTTCTATGTTGAGGTAACAGACAGCGACTGCGTTATGGAAAAAAAAAACTTCAAGCGGAGAGATTTCTTACTATGGCAATTTCACCACATGCGTACATTCAGTTATTACACATGGTTTATCATCACACAATGAACTGTAATGAAATGACTGCAAAATCAAATGAAAGCTAAAATATATAACGCAGTGCTGTAATACCCTCAGCCGTATGAGCATTGTGTTGTGTGGGCCGCCAGAAGAGGAGGTACTGCTGGCCCACCTCCAGAGGGCGCCCTGCCTGAAGTGCAGGCTTCAGGCACGAGAGGGCGCTGCGCCGCCACAGACACAGCCGGGGTTGACAGCTGTCCCTCATCAACTCATGACAGCTGTCACCCATCTCCAATTCATCAATTCACTCCATAAAAGCCGGACGTCATCTCCACCTCGCTGCCGAGATATCATCTACCTGTGAAGGTAATATTCTCTGCTGTATCCAAACTGTGACTTACATCTGATCTGTTTTGCAGCCGTTTTTCCTGTGGTGCACTCTGCTGGGTTGGCGTTTAGTGAGAGAAGCGACGTCTTCGCCTCTCACTCCTTCCAGATAAGTGATTTAACAGGAGCTGCACGAGTGTGTGATTAGAGGTGGAGGTGACTTTCCACCTTCTGTTTTTGTTACTGGGTGTGCACACACCCACATCTCACTGTTTGTGCTCCTCGCCAGCAGTACCAGATCCGACGGGGACGGTGATCACCTGGGAATTCGGGACTTGGCGGCTCCAATATTCACCAGGTTCAGTGGCAGCGGAAATCGTGTGGTTCCGGCTCTTCTCAGGACAGATGTCTTCTATCCTCGAACCTGCCCACACGTCACCTTTGTGTATTGACTGCTATCAGATTCTGAGATTGTCTGTATAATCGTTGTGCACATTCACAACATTAAATTGTTACCTTTTGGCTCATCTATTGACCGTTCATTTGCGCCCCCTGTTGTGGGTCCGTGTCACTACACTTTCCTCAACACATTGTCTTCTTTGTAATTTGCAGTTAAGAGCGGACATTCGTGCACGCTGATGTCTGTGAAATGTCTTGTATATCACTCCAGAGGTGTTAACAGGTAACAAAAACAGTGTTTTCAGTTTTAGAATTGTTTATTTCTCGCTAGCTTTTACATAATATATGACAAAGAGGTTATATTTACACACAAAGAAAACGGAGCTTGCAGCTAGCTTGACCAGCCACTGACATCATAGTGCCACTCTACTCTGATTGGCTCTCACCCTGAACACAATGAAACAGAATGTGACTTTTAACCTCTTAAAATACCTCTTAAAATAGGTCAAGGTTAGCCATCTCCAAACTTGTCCAAAGTCTGTGTCCCAAGAATGTTGCCTGTGAATTTGAAGACTCAAGCAGTAATAGGACTGGAGTTATGCTGAGCACAGACGGATGGGCAGATGGATGAATGGATGCAAAGTCATTGCAATTCCCGATGGCCATATTTGATGGTCTTGGGTAATGAAACAGAAGTAAAAACTATAGCCTTGATCTAATTGATAAACTTTCAGAAACATTTTTATAAGCTGTTTCGGCTCCTGCTTTCTTCTTTGGGGTCATAACAGCAGACCTGAAGTGTATCTGCTGTTGATGTTGCATACCAGATGCCATTTCTGATACAACTCCATATTACATGTAGAAGGGTACAGATGGTCTGGAACCAATATACTTCTGATTTCAAAGCAAGTGCACTAACTACTTGGCCACCATGCTACCTCAACCTATCCAAAATGTTTTACCAGACACAAATATTAGGCTCATGTTAGGCTCATCTGTGCAGGCCCCTATAAATCTCCACAGGTGTTTTCACTGATTTTGCCTAATTATACTACACTGTACCTTCAGTGAGGAGAAATGCAGAATTCCCGACAAATCAAAAGTCAGATTTTTTCAATCTATTATTTTCAAAAGTATGGTGGAATGACAAAGTTGGAGCTTTGACTTTGAAAACTGGAACAAATCCACCACCATATCCCCGATGGGAATACAGTGTAAGTGAACATCTAACAACTGAAGACTCCTTTTATTTATAACTTATTTATCTAGACTGGTGTTAACATATTTTGACAACATTCCTTGTTATACTCATTTAAGGCCATTAGGTACAGCTGTCCCCATAATAAAGAGGTATGTGAGCATGTAAATAATGAAAAGAAATCAAATTATTACAAATTATTAATCCGGTTGTTTCAGTGTTTCTTGTTCTACCCCTCACAAACAAAAATTTAGAGTGTATATTTGAATCACCCCATCTGTGCCTCTGTAAGTTTTGTAAGTGCAATTCCTATCCCATGTGGTGTATTTCAGTGAAACATCAAAAAAATAATAGTATGCTATGTGAAGATGTGCTTAAAACAATTCTGGTCCAACAACTTCAAGGGGAGATAAGTGGCCATTTGCTGTTTACAGGTACAGAGGCTGACCAGTTTATTCACTTATGTTGTCACTTACTATATACAATTTACTATAATATATTCAATTCAATTCATATACATGCAAGCAACTAGTATGGGAGCGTTTGTTGGCTTGCATACAGATCTTTAGTTTATATTTGGTATCATGGTATCATGACATTAGACTTTGAAAGGAAAGAGACAAATCTACAGAATGTGGTTGAGTGATATTTAGTCTCACTGTCACAGTTTTCTTACATATGTTGGGGTGTGGCAGTTGACAGCTACACTACTTTAATCAGATTATGGATTTGGTAACATCTAATGGTAGCACCACTCATCTGAAGAACCATTTCACTGGTTTATTGACAATAAAACCTCTGAGTGAATCAGTATAATTCATCACAATTCATTGGGACTGGCTCAAGGAGGCAAAATGTTTGCTCAATAACTTTCATACATATTTTGATTGTTCAAACTTGGTGAATAATGGCAATTTTCATTCGTGCAGGCTCCCAATCAAACTGAGGAGGCAGAAATGTTCAAAATGGAGGTGGCTAGCTATATAGTATCTGCACATAAGTAAGCCAGTTTTATGTATAAATTTCAAACCAGTGTCTTTTAACTGACTACAAAATACGTATAATACTGTGTAAGTAATTATTTTAAATTTTATCGGGAGATGGCAAAAGATCTGTACTCTTAGCCTGTATGCTGCTCTAGTTTAGCAATATGGCTCATGTTTGTACTGTATACGTGTCTTAAGAATGATAATAGTGAAGTCTTTTGTTATTAAATAATCCACTGTATGAAAATGTGTGTTCATCAGGTAATATCAGATTGTTACCCAGTTGGTTTAATGATTACATGTCTTTGGTACTAGGTCTCTTTGGAGGATCCTTTTGTACCACTTGAATGATTTGTGTAAAATTAATGTTTATTTCAGGAGACTCAGGTGAGGTCTATCACTGCGAGGAATGAATGTCAGCTAATGATATTTTAGCCATATGATGTGTTTCTATGGGCTTGATTCAGCAGTGTTAACAACCTCTGTGCCTCAGTGTTAAGAAACTCTGTGCCTGGACAAGGCAAAGGGGAAACCCACATTTCACCTGGCTGTGGCTGAGAGATAGTTACTTTTGAGAAATGCGAGTGGACCACTTTTCTGTCTGCGTGGTTGGCATCAAGTACTGTGGAAGTGGACTGGACGCCTGCATGGACTTCTCCTCAAATGCATCTTCTTTTGTTGTGTTATATCCTGTTTTGTAAAACTTTGCAAAATCTTGTAACTGTTAGAATGGCCTAAGCAGCATCACCCCTTTGAGTCTGGTCTGCTAGAGGTTTCTTCCTCAATATCATCAAAGGGAGTTTTTTTCTTATCACTGTCACCTGTGTGCTTGCTCTAGGGGTTGGTAACGTTAGACCTTACTTGTGTAAAGCACTTTGATGTGATTTGGCGATATATATAAACTAAATAAATTGAATTGGAAGTGGTGGTTCTGTGGCGTGATGGATGTTGCAACACATGGAATGAGCACATGGTCCAAGACCTGATGTAATCCAGTATGTAATTTTATGAAAAAATTTAACTTGGTACATGTTCATATAGCCGTGGAAGGGCCTGCAAGAAGTAAGTCACAAATCCTCCACTTCCATTTCACTGGACCGCTTAGATGAAATGGGCATTGCTGATCCCAAGCATGACTGGGCTGTGACACTTGAATACAACTCTAATCAACTACAAAGGTGAAACAGTTTGTGTAACTGAAGCATCAATTTTGTTAACATTCACAATTCCAGTTTTAACCATGATTAAAGTAAAGTCCCCTTTCTGCCTAAAGTATCACAAGCAAAATATTCTCCAGTGATCATCTTTGAAATTGCTTTACAATCATTTCTTATTTGCACACTGAAACTTCACTGAAGGCAACCACAGTGCCCGTCCTTCAGTATGTTTCCAATTACCTCATTGGGAAATAGCTGGGATGGGTGGGGGGGTGCAGTGGAGTGGATAGATGTTGAACAGAACTGCAAGTACACTATGCTTTGATCCTTTCTGCTGAGAAACTTTGAAAAAAAGAAAGCAGGATTGGAGGCATGTCCACTGTCTGGTGAGTGGTCGACCATTACAGAGTCTGTAGCTGCGACATTTTCAGGCTTCTGGATTAATTTTAGAAGCAACTGGATGTCTTGCTGCAGTGGTTTTACGCGTTATTTTATTTCTTAACAAATGCTGGGTGACATTTAACAGAGTAGAAAAGGGCACATATCTTCAGTCAACATCTCATATAACTCATATAAGTATTTTTGTCAAAAATAAAAGTCTTTTTCACAAACAGGTTACTGGATAGCTCACGACTGCAACTCAGATTGGTGAAGGGAAAGGGAAGCAATACAGAGCTGATGGTTCAACTGCAGCTTTTATTTACAGCTCTGATACATAGATTTCTCTGAACATAAACTTGAGCCAGTGGGTGGCGCTAAATCAAATAAATAAGCAAAACAACAACAACAACAAAAAATACCTAATTGAACAGGCTCTCACCTGACTTACTAATGGGACTTTTCTGGTCCACAGTAGTTGTTTGATTCGGACTTGATCCTATCTGACTTTTTTAGTTTTCCACACTGTAACAAATTCCAGTTTTAATTTGCAGTACCCTACCGGCAAGAGCTGTAATTTAGCAGTGGGACAGTACTGTAATGTTTTTGCAGAAATAAAATGTTGCATGATGCTGCAACACAAGATTTACACTTTAGAATAATAGTACCATGTAGTATGACAGCAAATTAAAACAGAATTACAGTGTAATATTACAGTGTATTGGCCAAACCGAGTACCTGGTACCTGGTCCAGTTTCTGGTATCACCTCTGTTGCAGTCCTATGTGATCTCAAGAAATGGCAAAATGTGATTGTGAAAACACTGCTGGTTACTGATTGATTGAAGAGAATCCTAACCTTCAATGCACTATCATAGTGTAATGGACCAGCTGGGCCCGCTTAATGGGGCGAATAATTACACTACTCTGGATGGCCGAGAATGCAGATGGGTCTCAGCCCCTACCCCAACTCGGTTAGCTTCCCCAAATACTCTGTGTCAGCCTAACAGGTGGCATGAGTTGGGCCCAGGATTTAATGTGAATCACGGTGGCCACCTGGGGGTGTAACGTGTATGAGGTTCTGCGACCTACCTTATCTACCCTGACTAAAGGCGCTTTACTACTACAAAGCTCCAGCACTACTCGGCTCTACTCTACTCAGCTCTACTCGGTTTGGTTCCAAGTGCGTCCTTTTCTACTGCAAATAGTACCTCTTCAACATGGGCGGGGTCAGCAGAGCAAACTGCGGTGACGTCGTTTTATACGCGACATAAACATAAACAATGGCGGATTCCGTGTGTTTACTGCTCTGTAAGTTTTTAAGAGAAAGTTGTTGGCGGCGAGACAAAACACGCTTGAGAAGTACAGAAGACTTTGGGAATTCATACAATATGAAGATGAAGACGAGAAGATACAAGCTGCTAGAGATGAAGAGGCAAACCATGACGGTAAGCTAATTGTTAGCTTCCTAAGTAGCTCGTAAATAAGTAATAACTGCAGGCTCTCGCTATTAACTATTAAAATTGTGGCTGTCAAAATAAAGCGTTAGTTTAGATTAATTACAGCACCTATCAGGCCTTCAGTCACACGTTTTGTTTTGACGTCAGTGACTTGGTCTGTAAATAAAGACGCGTTTCTGAGAGCAATAAACATGTTAATGTCAGTACTTTTTTTTTTTTTACCAAAGTAACTTGCTTTGATAACTTGTTAGATATCAAATGTGGGAGTTTGTGCGTTTACTGACGTTCACGCACAAAATGTTAAGTTGGTTTTAATGACCGTTAATCAACATCGTCACTGAACTCGAACAGACTTAAAACACTTTAAAAACGTTTGTTTTTCATCCAGATTTTAATGTTCAATGGACAAATTTAAAATATGAAATCAATTAAGATAATTATTAAAGGAGTCATATTGTGCAGTAAGAATCAGCCTCCAAACTCCCACAATTCTGTTTTTATAGACAGCCTTTTATTGTCGTACACATAAATACAATGAAATTTGTCTGCATTTAACCCATCAAAATTACACTTACAGTTTCCCAATTTAAGATCAATTTACAACTTGTTTAATAACGCCTTGATATGTAACAGAAATAACCCTGATCCTTTTTACCTGATTATTAAGTGCCCCAAACACACACAGATCTGAGTTTTTTTTTAAATATACCTGCAATTAAATGATTCATTTAGATTGACTAATCACAAACCCTGTAATCAATTGCATTATTTTTTAATTACCTGACAGCACTAATTAAAATATGTATGCTGTGTGTTTCAGATGGTTTTCTCAGTGTCACCGCTGCAGAGGTTCATGCCACGGAATGGGACACCTGTCATCATCATCATGTTATACATGTTATGTTTCACTATGAATTTTGAATCAATTTTTGTACTTTTTGCTAAAATGTCTCCACTTTTGTGTGTTTGATTTGTAAAAATTACCAAGGTTTACTGATTTAAAGGCTAACAGTTTGAAAAGCTGTTTAAGCATAATCCAGTAGTAAAATAAGTTTTACATTTAATGGGGTCATAAATGTAAATTGAAGTAAACAGACAGTTAAACTGGTTGTTCAAAATTCCTTGATGTAATGGTGCCTTCACTGAAGTGACTAAACCTTTTGTTTATGTTAAATACCATTTGGTAAAATCTCAGTTAGACATGCTTATTCAAGCATCTGTGTAAAGATTCAGCCAGGTGTAGTGTGCAGTGTCTTCTGGAGCGGCAAAAACCCAAAAAATTAAAATTAAATTAAATTAAAAATTCTTAGAAATGAACCTTCATTGCACCAAAACATCAATGACAAAATGTTTTTTACTGTTGACTCAGCCTGAAATGACAAATTATGATACAGTCACATGAGTCAAATTGTTAAAGAGCAAATACAAAAAAAAAAAAAAAAAAAAAGCGCAACACAAACTATACAAAAGTTTCATGACATGTGTCATGTGTGTAGAAGGTTTGACCACATTACTCCCATTCTGCCAGATCGGATTTTAAAGTTTTATTGTTGGTTTATAAAATTGTTCATGGACTGGCACCTTCCTACCTGGCGGACTTGGTTAAGTCCTACGTACCTGCGAGGCCTTTGCGTTCGCAGGGCGCAGGGCGTCTGTGTGTTCCGAGGATGAACAAAAAGTCTGTCGGGTATAGAGCCTTCTCCTACCGTGGTCCGGCTCTTTGGAACGATCTACCTGCTGTTATTCGGCAGTCTGACACGGTGGAGATTTTTAAATCAAGACTGAAGACCCACTTTTTTGGACTGTCTTATCATTAATCTTTTAATCTGTTTGTGTTTGCTTTGTAATTTCTTTTTATTCTACCGTGTTTTATCTTTTTACTGTGCTTTTCTTGCTTTTAATTGATTTTAGATTAATTTGTGTTGTTGTGAATTATGTGAAGCGCCTTGGGCGACTTTGTCGTGATCTGGCACTATATAAATTAATAAATTGAATTAAATTGAAATTGATGTGTGTGTAGTCTGGGGTGGGGGGCGCAGATCACATGCCCTGGTCACGCATCGCGTGCACAAGGTCACCCAGCACGCCAAAATATGCCTGATTAAATGCAGCTTCCACCACCGTTGCTTCCTCAAGGATCAGTCGGATGTGTCGATCACACTGGGCCCAGTTCAGCTTCAGCCTCAACGTCACTCAAGATGGACAGATTCTCCTGCTGGAACAGGCTCCTTTTTCTCTTGCCTGGACAATAATGAAGGTAGAAATTGGAAAGCAAGTTTAAAAAAGAAAAAAAAAAACCTTCAGTCTCTATGATCATTGCCCAGAGTTTCAGTTATCTTGGTCACTTTGCATAAAAATTCTGTTCTTTCAAAATGATCCTCCAACAAATCAGACCATTTAGAGCATCATTTTGAAAGAACATGACTTTTATGCAAAGCGACCAAGATAACTGAAACTTTCGGAAGGTCCAGCAAAATTTGTTGGACCTTTGTGGGATTTATTACAATATTTATGGGTTCCTGGTTTTTGTTTTTTTTTGTGTGGGGGGGGGTGTCACCCTGTATATATGGTATTTGGGAAAGTTACGTGATGTGAGACACGTTATTCTTACCTGTGATGACACGTTGCTGTGTGGTGCTGGACGTTCATACAGATGTTGAAGCTGGTGTTCGAACCCTCCTCGCTTATGGAACTGGATTCTTCAACAAAAACACAAAATGGCGACATGTCAAAAAAAAAACCAAAAGACACATCACCGTAATGACACTAAATGAGTCAAATGTACACGTTGTTGTCATGCTGACTTTAGGTGTTTTTCTGTCAGAAGTTAATATTTTAAAGTGGAGCACGGAGTTAGCTAGCTCGCTAGTTAGCAATCAGCTAGCTCACTGTCCGCATACATGAGACAACGATGATACTTTAACACAAGTTTAGACTCGCAATCTTCGTTTGTTAAAGTGTGCTTCCCACCAATGGGATAAGTAACATTAAACGGTGCTTTCAAGCAGACTACAGACACGAAAACACTTACCATCCGTCGCTTCTAACAAAGCCGAGTCGCGGTCATCCTGCGGGTGTCGCTGTTCGGTGTCCGTAAACAGCGTTCCTGCAGTCGAACCATTTCCAGCCCTTACGGTCCGACCTACTCTGGTTATCGTGGTCCTGTAATCATTTTTAAGCTTTTTCAGCTGCTCTCTGCATTGCTGTGATGTCCGGTGAGCCGGGCGCGGCCAAAGACTGGGAAATTTTCTAATTTTGGATCGTTTCATCCACCTCTCTCCTCCGCCACCAAACACAAACGTCCGTAAATCATCCACAGACCACGGTGTTGTTTTGTACGAGTAAAAAAAATAAAAAAATAAAAAAATAAAAAACTCGCCGTGAAAGGAAAGAAAAGGACGGTCGCTGTAACGCCGCTGTGACTATTTAAAAATGGCGGGTTTTGATTTTCGTCTCAGACGGCGCGCTCATGACACATCCAGTGACGACATTCTCTGACCAATCAGTGGCCGGCAGCCTGTTGATGTCACATTTTAGTACCGGCTCGGCTCGCTTGGAACCGCTTCTGAGCAGGTACTAAAAAAAGCACCTGGTACCAGGTACTAACCCTTGTGGAAAAGCAAAAAAAACTGAGTAGAGTTGAGCCGAGTAGTGCAGAGTAGTGCTACTTTTGTGAAGTAGAAAAGCGCCTTAATGCAACCCTACAGCGGTAAAAGGGAAGCCCCCCCCCCACTAAAGAGTAGAAACCTGACTGAACCAACAAAGAACTCAATAATGTCTCTGAAACAAACACTTTGAAAGAATTACAACTCCAATTCCAATGAAGTTGGGACGTTGTGTAAAATGTAAATAAAATGGAATACAATGATTTGCAAATCTTCTTCAACCTATATTCAATTGAATACACCACAAAGACAAGATATTTAATGTTCAAACTGATAAACTTTATTGTTTTTGTGCAAATATTTGCTCGTTTTATGATTTAACATAGTGATGTGAGTGAGGTGATGTAACACAGTAGTATGTTGCATCACCTTTCCTTCTAACAACACTCAATAAGCATTTGGGAACCGAGGACACTAATTTTTGAAGCTTTGTAGGTGTAATTCTTTCCTATTCTTGCTTGATGTGTTGTGTGGGCCGCTGAAGAGGAGGTACTGCTGGCCCATCACCAGAGGGCGCCCTGCCTGAAGTGCGGGCTTCGGGCACGAGAGGGCGCTGCCACCTCCCAGGAGCAGCCAGGAGTGACAGCTGTCACACATCAATCATCAATCACAACATCCCATAAAAGCCAGGCAGCAACTCCACCTCCCTGCCGAGAAATCGTCTACCCGTCAGGTAAACTGCTCAGCCTGCAAAAACATTACAGTAGTAACGTCTTTACTTCTGTGTGTGTAATCCCTAACTTTGCAGACGAACCTTTTGTACACTAAGGAGTAATGGTTGTGTTTGGGGAGTTGGCGTACTCCGCTCCTCGGTTGTGGACTGCTAGTGTGACATCAGGATCTGCATTATTTCGGGAGTATTGTGATAAGAGGTGGAGGTGTTTCCACCCCTTGTACTGACTGTTTGCTGGGTATTCACGCACCACCATCACCTGTCTGTTCATTCCTGCCAGAAGTACCAGATCGGACAGTCGGAGGCAGTGGCCACCTGGGGACTCAGGGCTTGGTGGCTCCGGTGTGCTCCAGATCTGCTGGCAGTGGAAAGAGTGTGGGATCCGGCTCTTCTCTGGACAGGCGTCTTCTATCCTCGAGCCTGCCCACACGTCACCTTGTATTATTCACTGCTATTTTTATGGTTATGAACATTCACAACATTAAATGGTTGTATTTTGGCTTATTCCATTGTCTGTTCATTTACACCCCCTGTTGTGGGTCCGTGTCCCTACACTTTCCCAACAGGATTTCTCGGCCAGCTTCATGGATCCCGAGGGGCGTCAACCATCGAGTGAACCACCAATACGCTCACCTAATACGCAGGAGGCGTATTAGGTGAGCTGCAGCAAATCTTAACCGCCTTCACTGCTTGGTTGGACTTGGTGACCGAGCAGAATGTTATACTCAATCGGAGGATGGAGGCTCTCACCGTCCAGGTGGAAGCGCGCACGCAGGGCACTGCTGCAGCACCTCTTCCTGCTGTTCAAGCGCCGAATACAGACATTCCAGTCGTGATTCAACGAACCGCCCCCTTCCCCTGAAGCATACATAAGCCCTCCGGAACTGTACGGAGGTTGTGTCGAGATGTGCGCTGACTTCTTGATGCAGTGTTCGCTCGTCTTTGCACAGCGTCCCGTCATGTATGCGTCAGATGCCAGCCGGGTGGCTTATGTTATAAATTTGCTTCGAGGAGGAGAGGCACGCGCCTGGGCTACGGCGCTCTGGGAGCAAAATTCAGGGCTCCTAACCACATATACTGGGTTTGTGAGGGAATTTAAACAGGTGTTTGATCATCCCAATAGAGGCGAGACTGCTTCGACCGTGCTGCTGTCAATGAGACAGGGACGTCGGAGTGCAGCCGAGTATGCAGTCGACTTCCGCATCGCGGCTGCAAGGTCCGGCTGGAATACTGTTGCACTCCGTGCCGCCTTCATAAACGGACTGTCTCCGGTCCTGAAGGAGCATCTGCTGGCTAAGGATGAGCCGCGGGATTTTGACGGGCTTATCGACCTGGTCATACGGTTAGACAACCGATTAGAGGAACACCGTCGGGAGCGGGGTGAAGGGTGTGGCCGGGCGCGAGCCGTCCCTCTTCCTTCCGGGTCCGAAAGGGTGCCGCCGTCCCCACGCTCCACAGCTGGAGAGCTCTGTGTGGCAACAGCTCCCCCTGCTGACGAAGCTATGGACACGAGCAGGGCTAAAGTAAAATCTAATGACAGACAACGGAGGCTGGCTCACGGAGAATGTTTTTTCTGTGGCTCGAGTGAGCACATACAAAGGAACTGCCCCAAGCGGTTAAACTACAACGCCCGCCCCTAGAGACTGGGCTAAGGGTGGGCCATAACATTCACGCGGGGAGATCCCGTAGATTCGCACGCATCCCAGTGACGATCCTGAGTGGGGATCTTAACCTTCACGCCCCAGCACTGGTGGACACGGGGTCGGAAGGGATCTGCTGGATAGCAGATGGGCTAGGGAGGTGGGGCTCCCTCTAGTGGCTCTACCTTCACCATTGAAGGTACGGGCACTAGATGGCACCCTTCTCCCGTTAATCACACACCAGACACAGCCCGTGACTCTGGTTGTGTCTGGGAATCACAGGGTGGAGATGTGTTCTATGTAACACCTTCTACCTCCCGAGTGATTTTGGGATTCCATGGATGGTTTAAGCACAATCCCCGGATAGATTGGCCGTCTGGGGTAGTGACACAGTGGAGCGAAACCTGCCACCGGAAATGCTTAGGATCCTCGGTTCCACCCGGTGTGACAGCTAACGAGGAGGTTAAAGTCCCCCCCAATCTGTCGGCGGTGCCTGAGGAGTACCATGATCTTGCTGACGTCTTCAGCAAAGATCTGGCACTCACTCTTCCCCCACACCGTCCGTACGATTGTGCCATTGATTTGATCCCGGGCGCTGAGTACCCGTCCAGCAGGTTGTACAATCTCTCACGTCCTGAGCGGGAATCAATGGAGACCTACATCCGGGACTCTTTAGCTGCCGGGTTGATCCAGAACTCCACCTCCCCGATGGGTGCAGGTTTCTTTTTTGTGGGCAAGAAGGACGGCGGACTCCGTCCATGCATTGACTACAGAGGGCTGAACGAAATCACGGTTCGCAATCGATACCCGCTGCCTCTGTTAGATTCAGTGTTCACGCCCTTGCATGGAGCCCAAATTTTCACCAAGTTGGATCTTAGGAATGCGTATCACCTGGTTCGGATCCGGAAGGGAGACGAGTGGAAGACGACGTTTAACACCCCTTTAGGTCACTTTGAGTACCTGGTCATGCCGTTCGGTCTCACCAATGCGCCCGCGACGTTCCAAGCCTTGGTTAATGACGTCTTGCGGGACTTCCTGTATCAGTTCTTCTTCGTATACCTTGACGATATCCTCATCTTCTCCCGGATCCTGAGACTCATGTGCGACATGTACGTCAGGTCCTTCAGCGGTTGTTGGAGAACCGGTTGTTTGTGAAGGTGAGAAGTGCGAGTTCCACCGTACTTCTTTGTCCTTCCTGGGGTTCATAATCTCCTCCAACTCCGTCGCCCCTGATCCAGCCAAGGTTACGGCGGTGAGAGATTGGCCCACACCGACGATCCGTAGGAAACTGCAGCAGTTCCTCAGCTTCGCAAATTTCTACCGGAGGTTCATCAAGGGTTACAGCCAGGTAGTTAGCCCCCTGACGGCCCTTACCTCCACTAAAGTCCCCTTCACCTGGTCGGATCGGTGCGACACCGCGTTTAGGGAGTTGAAACGTCGGTTCTCGACTGCACCAGTTCTGGTGCAGCCCGATCCCAATCGCCAGTTTATCATTGAAGTGGATGCCTCTGACTCAGGGACAGGAGCCGTGCTGTCCCAGAGCAGGGAGTCTGATAAGGTCCTCCACCCTTGTGCCTATTTTTCCCGCAGGTTGACCCCGGCAGAGCGGAACTATGACGTCGGCAATCGGGAACTCCTAGCGGTGAAAGAGGCTCTTGAGGAGTGGAGACACCTGTTGGAGGGAGCTGCGGTACCATTTACGGTTTTCACGGACCATTGGAACCTGGAGTACATCCGGACCGCCAGGCGTCTGAACCCCAGGCAAGCCCGCTGGTCACTGTTCTTCAGGTGTTTTGACTTCGAGATCAGCTACCGCCCCGGGACCAAGAACCAGTGATCTGATGCCCTGTCCCGGGTCCACGAAGAGGAAGTCAAAACCGAGCTGTCAGATCCACCGCATCCCATCATCCCCGAGTCCACTATCATGGCCACCCTCACCTGGGACGTGGAGAAGACTGTCCTGGAGGCCCTGGCACGGAACCCGGACCCGGGGACCGGCCCAAAGAACAGACTTTACGTCCCACCAGAAGCCAGAGCTGCAGTCCTGGAGTTCTGTCATGGTTCCAAGCTCTCCTGTCATCCAGGGGTGCGAAGAACCATGGCAGTGGTCCAGCAGCGCTTCTGGTGGGCGTCCATGGAAGCCGACATCCGGGAATATGTCCAGGCCTGTACCACCTGCGCCAGGGGCAAGGAAGACCATCAAAAAACACAAGGACTCCTCCATACGCTGCCTGTGCCTCATTGCCCCTGGTCCCACATTGGCCTGGACTTCGTCACGGGCCTCCCGCCGTCCCAGGGCATGACCACCATCCTCACGATAGTGGACCGGTTCTCCAAGCCGGCCCACTTCGTGGCCCTCCCGAAGCTCCCGACAGCCCAGGAGACCGCAGACCTCCTGGTCCACCATATCGTACGTCTGCATGGGATTCCATCCGACATCGTCTCAGACCATGCTCCCCAGTTCTCTTCACAAGTCTGGAGGAGTTTCTGTAGGGAACTGGGGGCCACCGTAAGCCTCTCGTCCGGGTACCATCCCCAGACGAACGGACAGGCAGAGCAGGCAAACCAGGATTTGGAGCAGGCCCTCCGCTGCGTGACCTCCGCGCACCCGATGGCCTGGAGCAACCATCTGGCCTGGATCGAGTACGCTCACAACAGCCAAGTTTCATCTGCCACCAGCCTCTCCCCGTTTGAAGTATGTTTGGGGTACCAGCCCCCATTGTTTCCGCTTGTGGAGGGAGAGGTCGGGGTGCCCTCGGTCCAGGCCCATCTGAGGAGGTGCCGTTGGGTGTGGTGCACTGCCCGTTCTGCCCTACTCAAAGCCAGGACAAGGGCCAAGGCCCGTGCAGACCGCCGGCATTCCCCGGCCCCTGCATACCAGCCCGGGCAGGAGGTTTGGCTGTCAACAAAGGACATCCCATTACAAGTGAAATCCCAGAAACTGAAAGACCGTTACATTGGCCCATTCTCAATCCTCAAGGTCCTCAGCCCGGCCGCAGTGAAGCTGAAGCTGCCAGCTTCACTGCAGATTCACCATCTTCCATGTCTCCCGCATCAAGCCATACCACACCGCTTCCCTCTGCACCTCCGGACCGGTGCCGCCTCCTGTCCAGATCATCGATGGGGAGCCTGCTTGGACTGTGCGCAGGCTCCTGGATGTCCGTCGACAGGGCCGGGGATTCCAGTATCTGGTGGACTGGGAGGGTTATGGACCCGAAGAACGCTCCTGGGTGAAGAGGAGCTTCATCCTGGACCCGGCCCTCCTGGCCGATTTCTACCGCCGACATCTGGACAAAGCTGGTCGGGTGCCAGGAGGCGCCCGTTGAGGGGGGGTCCTGTTGTGTGGACCGCTGAAGAGGAGGTACTGCTGGCCCATCACCAGAGGGCGCCCTGCCTGAACTGCAGGCTTCGGGCACGAGAGGGCACTGCCACCTCCCAGGAGCAGCCAGGAGAGACAGCTGTCACACATCAATCATCAATCACCACATCCCATAAAAGCCGGGCAGCAACTCCACCTCCCTGCCGAGAAATCGTCTACCCATCAGGTAAACTGCTCAGCCTGCAAAAACATTACAGTAGTAATGTCTTTACTTCTGTGTGTGTAATCCCTAACTTTGCAGACAAACCTTTTGTACGCTAAGGAGTAGTTGTTGTGTTTGGGGAGTTGGCGTACTCCGCTCCTCGGTTGTGGACTGCTATTGTGACATCAGGATCTGCATTTATTTTGGGAGTATTGTGATTAAGAGGTGGAGGTGTTTCCCACCCTTGTACTGACTGTTTGCTGGGTGTTCACGCACCCACCATCACCTGTCTGTTCTTCCTGCCAGCAGTACCAGATCTGACAGTCGGAGGCAGTGGCCACCTGGGGACTCAGCGCTTGGTGGCTCCGGTGTGCTCCAGATCTGCTGGCAGTGGGAAGCGTGTGGGATCCGGCTCTTCTCTGGACAGACGTCTTCTATCCTCGAGCCTGCCCACACGTCACCTTGTATTATTGACTGCTATTCTAAATTGTGTTTGTCTGTTTTTTCTGTTGTGCACATTCACAACATTAAATTGTTGTATTTTGGCTTATTCCATTGTTCGTTCATTTACGCCCCCTGTTGTGGGTCCATGTCCCTACACTTTCCCAACATGATGTACAACTTCAGTTGTTCAACAGTCCGGGCTCTCCCTTGTCATACGCTTCGTAATGCACCACACATTTTCAATGAGCGACAGGTCTGGAATGCAGGCAAGCCAGTCTAGTACCCGTACTCTTTTACTACGAAGCCACGCTGTTGTAACACATGCAGAATGTGGCTTGGCATTGTCTTGCTGAAATAAGTAGGGACATCCCTGAAAAAGACGTTGTTTGGACGGCAGCATGTGTTGCTCCAAAACCTGGATGTACCTTTCAGCATTGATGGTGCCATCACAGAATTGTAAGTTGCCCATGACATGGGCACTAACACACCCCCGTACCATCACAGATGCTGGCTTTTGAACTATGCGCTGGTAACAATCTGGACGGTCTTTTACGTCTTTTGTCCACAGGACATGATGTCTATGATTTCCAAGAACAATTTGAAATGTGGACTCATCAGACCACAGCACATTTTTCCACTTTGCATCTGTCCATTTCAAATGAGCTTGGGCCCAGAGAAGGCGGCAGCGTTTCTGGATGTTGAGTTTTAACTTACACTTGTAGATGTAGTGACGAACTGTGTTAACTGACAATGGTTTCCTAAAGTGTTCCTGAGCCCACACGATAAGATCCATTACACAATGATGTCGGTTTTTAATGCCGTGCTGCCTAAGGGATCGAAGGTTACAGGCATTTAGTGTTGGTTTTTAGCCTTGCCACTTACGTGTAGAAAGTTCTCCAGATTCGCTGAATCTTCTGATTATATTATGGACTGTAGATGATGCAATCCCTAAATTCCTTCCAATTGAACATTGAGAAACATTCTTTTTAAACTGTTGGACTATTTTTTCACGCAGCTGTTCACAAAGTGGTGATACTCCCTTTGTTTGTGAATGGCTGAGCCTTTTGCAGATGCTGCTTTTATACCCAATCATTACACTCACAATAGTGTCCTCAGTTCCCAATTATTGAGTGCTGTTAGAAGGAAAGGTGACGTAACACAGTGGTAAACATACCACTGTCCCAACATTTTTGTTGGGACAGTGTTGGGACGTGTTGCAGGCATTTAAAAATGAGCAAATATTTGCACAAAAACAATAAAGTTTAGCAGTTTGAACATTAAATATCTTGTCTTTATGGTGTATTCAATTGAATATAGGTTGAAGAGGATTTGCAAATCATTGTATTCTGTTTTTATTTACATTTTACACAACATCCCAACTTCATTGGAATTTCGGTTGTAGCAGTATAATTTATTTACAAAAATAAAGAAAAATAATAAAGATAATAACTGGCTTGTTGCAAAAAGAAAACTTTAGATACCTCAAAAATAAAATAAAATAAAATTTCTTCAGAGGCAAATCTCACTCGAAAGAATAATAAATGATTCACTTCTAAACACACCATGCGATGACTTCCCAACCAATGAGTTTCTTTCAGAATTTGAACAATTTCCTTAGGAAACTATAGCCTACTCCATAAACATGGATATCAAAACAAAACCGCATTGACCGGGAAACACTGCACAAGAAAAATGTCCTCAATGTCCTCAATCTACATACAAGGTTATTTTAAATATAACAAAACAGAAATGGGTACTGTAAATCCGTGGATGTTGCGTCAATCAGGGACCCGGCGATGAAAAGGAGTCACTGGTTGGAAGGGATAATGGCTTTACTCCATACCGATAAACGATGGACCACATGTTGGACTTCCCCGCACGTTCACAGTCTACGCGATACAGTTTCCCATCTGGAACAGACTCGAAATGTCAAGTCGCAATGTGGATGCGACCACCTTCCTCCAATGCTCTGGTAAAGGATGACATAGCACCAATGTGTGTCTCGCTTCTCCTCTCCGTACCGGCACAGCGACACCACGGACTCTGCTCTCTCTCCCTCTTTGCAGGTGAATCGGGCCCTCTCGTCCTTACGCGCTTCCATCTCCTCCCTCTTTGGCTGGCGTGGCGTAACTGCGGACCCTGCTCTCTCTCCATCTCAACAGGTGAAGCAAGTCCCTCACATCCTCACTCACCCAGCATGGGCAGGCAGCGGTAATCTTCCTGACTCAATGTATAGGCCCCTTCCTTCAGCTTGCTGCACACAAGCCACAAACATGTGAATGGCAGAACAACGAAGCTAGCGCTAACTTTAGCACAACGCAGCAGGGACTTCACGGTAGTCTATCAGCACTAACGAGCCCAAAGTGTCCGTAAACGGCGGGTGGCGGCAGGAAAATCCTCCCTTAATCAGCGACAAGCCCCATAACTCTTGCTTCTGCTCTAGGACTTTTTTTTCTTCACAATCCATCTCACCCAATGGTGGGCACAGTTCCGCTAATCCACTAACCGGCAATTATCAAAGCTAATGTTTTCATTATCGGATTAGCTTTTCAGATAACTTTGAAAACCATCAGCGGACTAATTATCTTCCAATAAATTTTGGTCCGATAAATTTTAGACCGCTAACCTATTTTTGCAGGCGTGGTGAACAAAGCTTAACAGTTTCAAACATTTATGAAGTCCAAAATCAAAGATTTGAGTATCTACCTGTTAAATGTTTTGTAGTAGATGCACAGCTCTATCCTCTGCAAACAGAAGAGAGCTGGTTCCAGAAGAAACTGCTCTATCCTCTGCAGACAAAGGAGAACTGGTCACAGAAAAAGAAAAGCTCATTTCTTTTGACTCCATACGGATGTGCTGGCAATATCACCCAAGTCATCCAGGGGCATACAGTTTTAACTTATGGTTAAAATTTTAACCAAACTAATTTCGGACAAGGTGTTTAAATTAACGTCACGTCTGAAGTTTTATAAAGTGAAAATATCAGATATATGTTTTAGTTTTAAAGTAATGCAGTAATTTTGGAGGTTTTAGTGTGGACATTGTGTCTCCACAAAGTGCATTATAATCTCAGTACATTCACGACAGAAGAAATGCATTTGAGACGCTCTGATCAGGCTCCATACGGACAAGAACATTAAACCCTTTGTATATTTTGCCTAAAACTCTCATGAATATATCCTCTGGGTTTATAGATGTTGTTATTGTGTTTGTTTTATGTAAAAATGCCAGAAGAAACTCAGGTTGCTTCTCCATTATTTTCAATTGGAATCATTGTGAGCTGAAATGCTTCATGTTCTTTAACGTCTTGCTTTTGTCAAACACTGACTGTCCTCTTTGTTCCACAGTAATATATATAAGATGTCTGTTTTCAGTTTGCGTTTATTAAATTCCACGCATCTTAAACGTAGCAGACACGGATGGATTATTTATTTGGAATAATAAATGATCCATATGATCCGTATGAAAACTGCAAGTTTTCAGGGTATCTACTGTCATCTACTGACCAGTAGTGTTCATAGCAGTATTCGCACTAAGTACTAAGTGTCTGGGCACCAGTAGATGGCAGTGTTCTATTTATTTTGACCCCGGTTATATCCGACAGTTGTCAAATCAACTTTTTGGCTTTGCAAATGGCTTTGTTTTTTTTACAATAAAAAAAATGGCATATTTTACAAATGCACATTTATATATAAACACCAACACACACCTCACATTAACGTGTTGGTTTTTACATAGAATGAATGAGTCAACCAATCAGTGTTAGCGGAGGCTCATTTACCCATAATCCCTTTGGCATCTGTCTCTGTTTGTTACAAAACTTCAGAATTAGTGCATTATTTACAATTAAAGATATCTGTTAGATTTTAACTTTGTACAAATGACAGAATTGACATTAATGGAGTTATTCTGTCTGTATTAATTTTATTTACACTTCAAAACCATAAGTCAGCACTGCTTTATTTTCCAAGACCTCCGCCTCACGGTGTCACTGCTATTGCATAGAGAGTTGAGCTTCGCAGCTCCTCTCACCTGCTTCACTGTTACAAGCTACATAGTAAACAAGAGCTTCCAACAGTGGGCAGGGCGCTCAAAGACAGAAGTGCTTACTCATTGTTTGGGTCTGTGGTTGTCTTTGACACTACCAGAAGTGATTCAGCTTGTTAACTGCAAGTGTACCGGAGCCAATACTGAAAGGTTATTGGTTAGCTGTAGCTTTTGATAATTTTTTGGGTGGTTTATCCGTTTAGCTTCATAAAAGATAAATTTTCAGTTAGCTGATTATCTCTTATCGAAGCTAACCTTTTGGTTCACTGTGCCCACCACTGGTCTCACCACACCTGTCGCCCACACTGTCCGAGAGAGACTACGCCTGAACCAAAAAAAACCCTGCACCCTTCACTTCCGTTTTTTTTTGTCCTACCAAAATAAAAGCTCCAATAAAAAGGTAAAACTTTTATTCAAATTGAGTCTTTTTCTGGCTCTCCGCCACAACAGTGTTATGTGTCGGACGCAGCTCGGAGAACCGACCAGCGTTTGAAGGACCCAGTATGAAATAAGCAGAGCACGGTACAAAGGCTAACTGAATTTAATACATAACAGTGATCATAATAATAAGAAAAGGTGCGGTCTGGCGTGGTGCGCTCCCAGCAGCGCTAATGGTCCGGAGCCAGAAGCTGTTTCGGACCCAAGGACCCCGCCGACACCCCCCAGGTGGCCGCAACAACCGAGTCTGTGAAAGAAGGAACCATTATGTGAGTCCACACTCTACACACAGAACACTTAAAGGTGTACAAACAGCAAACACTTCCTGGCTTGATTACTGATCAGCTTCCAACCTGCAGGCATGGAACATCCCGTTCACAAATCACCACCGCAGTGGAAGCTGATACATGACTAACATACAGCTCAATACAATAAGGTGTGAGGGACACCACATTTACTGACTGTATAACTGTTAGTCACAAAATCCAACGTACCTCAGGAAGTGTGCTGACGAGCGTGAGACCTCACCCTCTCCTCTTTCACAGACCGTGCATCAAACCTGGACATTCTCAGCGTCCGCTGCTGATGAGATGGCTCCCAAGACGACGATCTCACCCGTCTGGTCACAAGGTCGAGTCTCTGGCAAATGCACACTGTGCACTTCAGTCTTAAATGCCAACATACTCCAATCCCTCCAGATGCACCTCAGCTGTGAGTCCTGATGAGTCGCAGGTGATCAGGGTGAAGTCCTCCTAACAGCCTCAGCAACACAGCCACTCAGTCCCAAATGCACGCCACCTGGGAGGAAACACAAAAGGCAAACAAACCAGCAGCCAGGCCCCCCCAGCCATACAACAAACAGTACAAGATAGGAGACAAAAGACATCCTGAACAGACTCGACATTTTAGAAATATCATTCGGCAAGTACTGCTGTCAATATTGTAATGTAACATAGACTTTAAACTATTCAGTGATTTATGTGTGGCATTCTTCTGCTTTTGTGTGCCGCTTGGACAATCATAACGTCACAACAGTTTCATGTAGTGTCACTGTGGCTAATTAGGAATAATAAAATTGGCTGAGGAAAGGGAAGCACCTGCTACCAAAAGCACGTAGCACTGAGCGGAGTTACATTTGAGTTGGCACCTTCAAGTGAAAAAGCACTACAACAATCAAACAACAGGCAGGGCGGCAGGGGCAAACTAGAACCATAAGAATGAGCGCTCACAGAGTCTAACACCTGCATGTTATATGTTTGACACTGATTCATGCAAACACATTATTTGTGATTGCTTACGGGGGACCGTTCGGTCAGCAACACTGCTCCAAATCTTGCCCATTCTACATGTAATGAGTCATGAGTTGCATCATGAAAGTCATCCGGCATAATACTTGTGCCAATTCAACATGCAGATCCACCTTGGATCTGCCGTGGTGATCCCCAGGTGAAAACAAGAGAAAGGCCGATACTTACTAAACCCAATCTCTTATTTCAAACATTTAATTACTGTTCTGTCCATGGTATTTAAGCAACCTGGTGAATAATTATGCTGCGTTCTGCAGGTGGAACACACAAACAACTTTGCATGCAAGCATGAAATAATCCATTAACTCTTGCCTTTTGACGTTTACAATGAATGACTTTTTAAAAAAAAATTGTGCACCAAGAGATGGTGACCTCTGTGCTGCTGGAACGTCAGTCTGTCAAGTGCAATACGTTAATGCCAAAGTTTCAAATGTGGGAAATATAGATGCTATCAGTACCTGTCAAATTTCCTTTTGACCTTGATCAAGCATGTTGCATGTGCAAACCTCACCTATATGCATGTTCACTCCCTGGAATTTTGCAAACTCATGTGGACACACCAGAAATTGAATATTCATGACGGTAAATGCAATAAATGGACAATACTCACTGTTTAGAGCAATTGAAAGATGCTAACCTCAGCATGCAGTGTTAACGCACCTTGACACTCGCACAAATTTCATCCGTGCACTGGCACACAATCTGGCATGCTCGTGAGTAAACCCGCTGTAGACTGTGCGTGAACTGTGCAAGGCTGTGTGCCAGTGCGTAAAGAAAATTTTGAAATGTTCCAAACTTCTGGCACGCAATAATTTTGTGATCTACTTGTGAACATTGTGTAACCTATTCAAAAACACTGCGTGTCTATAATAAACATTACTTTACAGATACATTATCTAACTCATTAGAAGGAATGAAAATGCAACTGTTTCACAAATCCATTACTATATATATCATAAATAATTACCTTTGAAACAAGATTGCAGCCGGTCTGCTCTGTGTAAGCCAGATCCCATCAGATCTCAGAATCTAAGCAGAGCAGGATCTGGTTAGTACTTGGATGGAAGACCTCTTTGGAACACCAGCGGCTGTGTGTGTTTCTCCAGGTAAAACTGGACTTGCGTCAGGAAGGGCATCCAGTGTAAAACTTGTACCAATTACCAATGTGGATCTGGCTGTATCCGCTGTGGTGACCTCGAACATAAACTGGGAGCAGCCGAATGAACAACAACAACCTTTGAGACAAGACTGCAAATGTGTTCTCCAGACCAGTCTTCACCCAACTCAGGGGTGCCCAAGTTCGGTCCTTGAGATCTACCGTCATGACACTTTTAGTTGTCTCCCTGTTCCAACACACCTGAATTCAATGAAAGGTTCATTGAAACCCTGCTAAAGTGTTTTTCATTGGATTGAACAGGGAGACATCTACGAGGTCTGTTAGAAAAGTATCCAACCTTTTTATTTTTTGCAAAAACCTGATGAATTTGAATCACGTGTGCTTGCATGAGCCAACCTTGAACCTTCGTGCGCATGCGTGAATTTTTTCACGCCTGTCGATTGCATCATTTGCTAGTAAGCAGCCTTTGTGTGAGGATGGGTGTAGTCTCTCATCGGATTTTCTTTGCAGGGAAAATGCCGAAGCCATCGGCATGAATTTCGCTGCAACTCTTTTCATGGCCAAATCTTCTGTCACAGTGGAATGTGCCGAAAAAGTGCTGATGTCCATCTCTTCCGCAATTAGTCACATGACGGTCCCGCATCACCACAGCATTCACTTTGGAAATGATCCGGTCATTTCAGCATGTTGATGGCCGACTGGAGCGTGGCTCACTCTCCACCGTTGTGCAAATGTCTTTAAACCGGTTGTACCGCTCCTTAATCTGTGTGATGCCCATAGGATTGTCACCGAAAGCCATCTGAATAATCCGAATGGTTTCCACCTGGCTGTCACCCAGTTTCTGGCAAAATTTGATGCAGTCGCGCTGCTCCAGTTGTTCCGCCATTTTCCTTGCAAAGAAAATCCGACGAGAGACTACACCCATCCTCACACAAAGGCTGCTTACCAGCAAATGACGCACTCGACAGGCGTGAAAAAATTCACGCATGCGCACGAAGGTTCAAGGTTGGCTCTTGCAAGCACATGTGATTCAAATCCATCAGGTTTTTGCAAAAAATAAAAAGGTCGGATACTTTTCTAACAAACCTTGTAAGAGTGTCAGGAAGGTTTGTTGTATATGAGTGAAATTTTGTTGCATGGGTGTCTAATAAATTCAATTTAATTCAATTAAAAAAAGGTAGATCTCGAGGACCAAACTTGTGCACCCCTAAAAACTGAATAGCAATGACAGCATGAAGGCTTGTGAGTGATATGGAACTGCACCACAGGTGGCAGCAGAAAGAATCCAACAAGGGTTGTAAGTGCAAACAGATACATGCTTCGTTTCAAGCCAGATAGATAATTTTTATCCCATTTCAGAGCAAGGATTCATACAGCTGCTTTGCTCCTGCAAGTGTTTTAACCTGCAGGTATGCGCGGTTATCTCCTGCATGTTTGCTATTCACCAAATAATATAAAACACATGGCGAGGAAATGGTGGGAAACCAGAATCAATCCCACAAGACTTAGTGGGAGGGATGCGGGCCACAATGCTGGCCACACACATGTAGGTGGGTTACACACAAGCCACATTTGAAACGGTACAGTTTAACGTAGCTGTGGGCTTCAAAAACCCTCCATCATGGTCACTGGTCATCAGCGTAATACTCTACTTAGAAGAGATTGTGGTTCAGTCAGTAGTGGCCTGCACTTTTTCATCTAGGGTCGAGTTTCAACTTGTGCAGTTATGACATTTCTCTATGTGAATGACTCATAATCGCTTCTCCATCCAGAGCAAATAAAAATGAAATGCTTCAGCCCATTAATTTTGTTTTATTTCTTGGATCTCTTGCAGCGTTGTCATGGCATTGCAGATCGGCGCTCCTCTAGCTGTGTGGTGATGATTGATGTTGCAAAGCATTACAACATCCTGCATTACACTTGTTAGTATGGACAAGTAGTCACATCACATGCACGGAAGGAAAAGAAAAATTCAACCTGAACACAAATACACAGATTAAAAAAGGTAGGTTTTTAACTTGTCATAAACCTCTAAACCATTGAATTTTTAATTTATTGTACATATCATTTTTAGTTTTTTGTTGTGAACAACACAAGAATCTATAAATGTCACTTTTGTTTATTTGTTTAATTTTAAACAATGTAATAGTACCTGTATGAGTATGATGGCAATCTGACATTTGACCCTATTGGCATTGACCTTCACTCAAATGACTGACATCTGGATGACCTTTGAGAAATTGTGCATAGTGAAAGTTCTGGGGTTTCTGGTGTGGGTTGGCCTCTGCCAGGGCTGCACCTTGTCACCAATCCTGTTTGTGATATTCATGGACAGGATATTGAGGCGTCGTCGGGGGGACGCTTCAGTTTGGTGGGGTCAGGGTCTCATCACTGCTTTTTGCAGATGATGTGGTCCTGTTGGCTTCACTGGCCTGTGACCTCCAGCACTCACTCAGTTGGTTCACAGCTGAGTGCGGAGCGACTGCGATGAGGATCAGCACCTCTAAATCTGAGGCCATGGTTCTCAGCAGGAAACTGATGGATTGCCTACTGGGCGTAGGGAATAAGGTCTTGTCCCAAGTGAAGGAGTTCAAGTATCTTGGGGTTTTGTTCATAAGTGAAGGGACAATGGAGCGTGAGATTGGCCAGAGAATTGGTGCAGCAGGGACAGTGTTGCTTTTGCTCTACCATACTGTTGTGACAAAAAGGGAGCTGAACCAAAAGATGAAGCTCTCAATCTACTGGTCAATCTTCGTTCCTACTCTCACCTATAGTCATGAGGTGAGAGTAGGAACAATGAGCCCACACTATGAGCTACATAGTGCGGTTACAAGCAGCCAAAATGGGCTTCCTCAGGAGGGTGGCTGGTGTCTCCTTAGAGATAAGGTGAGACGCACAGTCATCTGTGGGAAGCTCAGAATAGAGCCACTGCTGCTTTGCCTTGAAAGGAGCCAGCTGAGGTGGGTCAGGCATCTGGTGAGGATGCCCCCTGGGCCCCCTCCTAGGCAAGTGTCCCAGGCACGTTGAGCTGGGAGGAGACTACAGGGAAGACCCAGGGACTAGGTGGAGAGATTATATTTTCACACTGGCCTGGGAACACCTTGATTTCCCCCAGTCAGAGGAGGTTAATGTGGCTTTGGGAAGTTTGGGGTCCCCAGCTGGAGCTGTTGCCCCTGCGACCCAGTCTCAGATAAGCGGCTGAAGATGAGTGAATGATGAGTGACAGTTACACAATATCAATTCAAAGACACGGAGGAAGGCTCTGGCAAATAAATCTTAGAAAGAAGGACAAACCTAGACAATCTGGTGATTTGTGAGCATCCCTGTTTTGCTTAAAAAGATACCAGAATAATTACAAACTGATGCTCAGCTGCACACAAACACAGACGTTCCAAAATGCAAAAGCAAATTTACACGGACTCAAAATAGAACAGACATCAGAATAAAAGTGAACAGAATATTGATCCCAGGACGAAAATTTGAGATGACACATATAAAACACAAAGACAGGCCAGACTAATGAAGTAACAGAAATGGAGCAGAACCCAAAATGCAAACCATGATAACCATATTTCACCATAAAAGGAAAATACGTAAGATCATACCCTTTTAAAGTATGTTGGCACATGGTAAGTAACTCTTGCAACTCCTTCAAGGCCAAGATGATTTGAATTCTTTCTTTGAGTCTTACAAGTCCTCATTTGTCTGCTCCTGTTCTCCTCTTTCTTCAGCTTTACACTAAATTCCCTCTCTGCTCTGCTGGCAGAAGGCTGTAAAAAGTGGCGCGTCTGCCTGTTGATCAGATAGCCCTATAACTAATGAAAAGCGTCATTGAAGTGACAGCAAGATTAATGAAGTATCCTGTGCTGCACTCACATGTGGCACAGTGGGGCTTATCCAGCAGGGCTGCCGCCACTGCTTAACTGCTATTTATGGTGACATGTAATGCCCCGTTCTGCCACTGACACCTGCATGTCAAGGTTAAAAAAAACATCCAGCACTACCACGGTACAGCGAGGACGACCGGCTGGGGAACATGGATAAAGGCACGTTTAGTGAAGAGGAAAGACAGGATAGGGAAAATTTCCATTTCATATTGTGAAGAGTTATTTACGAGAAGTGGGCTCAGTTGGCGGTGGAGATGGAGACAATGGGAATCCAGGATTAATTGAAATAAACATCTGTGCTCCACAAAATGGCTGCAGTAGCCTGAAGGACACAAGAAGATCATATGCAACTCTTGAGAACATTTCTAATGTTTCATTGCGTCAGTCAAATAACTGTTGCTTTCACAGACATCTGTTTGGTGCCTTGTTGGTAGGTTTGTTTGGACTGTTGGCAGGGTACTAAAAACTAAACCAGCTGTTATATAACGTGATGAATACGTTGGTTCTGACCTGAAATAATCTGTCACAGCATAAAATGGATAAAGTTGAGGATTAAGAAATTAGATTTTTGAAGTTTCCAATTTAGTTGCACAGTAAATGCAGTATATTTAATTTTGTATCTGGCATTACCGTTTTGTTTGTGATAGTTTTGTTGTGCATTAGACTGGTTTTTGTTGGAGGCAAAGACCTGGCAACCCTGTCTAGAGCGGAACTCCATGTTGTAATTGTTGTAGTGCCATTTCAAGTTAAACTTTATTAATGTCCTTTGCAAATTGTGTTAAAACAGACTTCAACATGTATTACAGCAACAAAGTTTTAAAATATTGACTATCCAGCCTAGATTTCACTGCATGTGTGACAACACATAATAAAAAACAGTCACATGGAAAAGTTTACTGAATACTTAGCAGCTTGCTATGCTGGAGTTGTATTTTAGCAAATCTCATTTTTATAAGATAAAGAAGAAAGATATGTAGCCACACAATCTATTATCCTCCACCAAGGACTTAATGTTTTTGGCTTTTCTTATATGGATGTCAGCAGAATGACTCAAAAAGATATGAATGGATTTTCAGTGGAGACTTTTTGGATCAAGAAACAGTTGACATGATTGAGACAGATGGAGACCCACTGTTATTTTTATTTTTTTAATTAATGTAGCAGATATAAGTTATGACAATATTTAATTAAATCTGAAATTTAATTAAATACCTCAAATCCTAGTTTTTGTGACATTCTGCCTGATTCAGCTTGGCTCGTGCTCATTCATACTAAGGGTGATGAGGGTTTAAGACATGAACAAGAATGCTTTGAGGGCCCCTTCTGGAGATGTGAGATGCTATAATTTAATTACACAGTACTTTGGTGTTGATATTTCCTGGCACCGTGTCAACAAGAACCTTTGATCCATAAGGAATGTTTGTTGAAACTTTCTAGACACCTCGTAAATTCAGCTAGGAAATGTTTAAGACTGGTCACTTTGTGAAAAGGTGAGTCAAGTGATAACACAGTCCTTCAGCTTGCGACATTCCAGCCTTAGGGCCCCTTCACACGATTGAGACAGAATGGCATACAAAGGAGGATTCGAATGGCACTTGTGTAAAATCAGAGCCACACTCGAACATACGGCAGTCGCCACATCCATTCGGGCACAGCACACGCATTCTACATTCGCATGCTGCTCACGCCAGAAACCCATTCAAATGCGGGCAAGATGAGGTTGCACTGCCATCTGATCTTGCTCGCAACATTCGCACAGCATGATGTGCGCAGGTTGGATTCAATGGCCATGTTGAACTGTGGTGGAATGGCACGATAGAGTTTTCAGCCTTCACACCAGCGGCCGAATGTCGGCGAATGCTGAACGAGTGGCCATTTGACCCACCCTCTGAGTCCGGAGTCCAGGTGCCACCCACAAACATCCAACACCACTTGCGGGGCGCTTGAAAAGGTGGAGCCATTCGAGCAGCCAGCATGAGAGTAGAGAGCAGGCGACCACTTTCGAGCTGGCTGAGCAAATAGCGCTGCATTGTTTAGGTGCCCCGCGAGTGTGCCATCACCAAGCAACACAAATGGCAGACGAGTGTGTGGTTCCCCTCCCCCCGCAACACAAATGGCATGTGAATGTGTGAGCTCCCCCTCAACAGAAATAGCGTGCGAGTGTGTCAGCCCCCCCACACCATGATCCAGAGGGTGATTACTATCTGGCACAGTGCTCATATGGATGGCTGTCATGTCCATGCTGGAACAGCTGACAGCTGTGCAACTCACAGCTGGAGAACACATATCGTGCCATGAACAACATCAGTGCTCCAAAATCCACGCAATGTGCATGTGTGGGCGGGCTCTCATGCTCTCATAACATGCTAATAAATACGTACAGACAAGATCACATAAGCACCAGACAGCCATGTCTCAGTGTGCACGGCGCAGTGTGAACATTGCTATCAGCCGGCCGGCCAAGCTAATGTCACTTCCGCCACGTAAATTGTGGTCCACATGACAGACAGAAAGAGTGGAAAATAAATAAAACATATATACAATAAGGGGAAAGGCGTGAACTCATTCATGTGTGATTGCTTTGCTCATAGCGCCGTGGACACAGGGGGTGTGTCAGCTGACCGTCAGCCAGCGACTCACTCTTAGGTGGAACTCAGAGAGTGCACATGATGTGATAAATTAAAACACAGAGAACAGAGAGGAGGACAAATAAATAAATACTACAATAACTAAATACATATTTACATAGGAAATACATAAATAATCACAGAACCTCTGGACAGAAGGTGAGACTTTTTTCTGTGACCTGTGAGTTGGTCCGGACAGGTGCACATGTCAGCGGCAGCAGCAACTGCTGGGTGCTGTGTACTCGCAACTTGCTGCTGGGGAACACATATCGTGCCATGACAACCATCACCTGTCAACACCCCACTGCGATGCGCATGTAGCGGCATGCTGTCCTCACGTGGTAATAAATATAAACACATATCACCTTTGCAAGTGGTCAGCAGCGAGCACGTCTGAGGGGGCTCACTCTTTTTTGGCCGATCTCTGCTTCTTTCACCAAACTTCATGTTATGTGTGAAGGGGCCCTTAGAAATGTCAGGAAAATCAGTTCTTTTTAAAAATTGAAATATTAAGGCAATTTTGATTCTGTAAAGATATGTCTGTGACCATATTTTCAATTTCAATTTTTCAATTATATAGCGCCAAATCATAACAGTTGCCTCAAAGAGCTTCACACAGGTAAGGTCTAACCTTACCAACCCCCAGAGCAACAGTGGTAAGGAAAAACTCCCTGTGAGGAAGAAACCTCAAGCGGACCAGACTCAAAGGGGTGACCCTCTGCTTGGGCCATGATACAGACACAAATTACAGAACAATTCACAGAACAATTCACGGATGAATATACAAGAAAATGCTAATTCATATCACTTTGAGCAGATGGAATCAGTTAATCAGTGAAATCACCTGGTGGAGTCAGTGGCTGCAAAGAAAACCTGCACCCTCTAGGCCCTTTCTGGAACAAGCTGCCCACCCCTGATTTAGAGGGACAATTGTGGTGTGTAAAATGACATTTTGGGGGCCAAGTAACACAGTGCAATAAGCTGGGGCCTCAATTAACACATTTTAAAATGGCTGCTAAATCATTATAATATTGCAATTCTCTCTGGGTTAACTAACCCACTCCAGTTAAATAATAATGTTTTGCATATCTGTAGTGGAGGTGTAATGGTCTTTTTTGTTTCAGATTGAATAAAGATGGATGAGCTCCAGTGCCCAATCTGCAAAAAATCTGTGTTAGAAAGTCAACCTTGTGCAAATCTTACAACAAAAGGACATGAAACCATTCAGAAAGCCAGAACACTGTAGGCAGTCCGGTGTCCCTGACCCTTAAGGGGCTTTCACAGTGGTGTATTCGTAGAGCTGCTCATTACAGCATATCATCTGTATCAGCTGTAATGAGCAGCTCTCCGCCCACTTCACAAGGAGTTTTTTCTCAATACGTAGCAGTATGTTGAGGGCTACGCGCGTAGGATGGAAGAAATTAAACCTGTTTAATTTTCTTCGGCATACAGCACAGAGCCTTCACGCGAGTACACGCAGCGCCGTGCTACTGTCCGCTATTGTGAGCCCGCCCATGCTTCAATACGGTACTGTGCACCACTTCACATCTCCCTGTTGTTCTTCTGGAGCTATATAGATACAGATACTGCAAGATCATTGCTTCACTTTATCATACTGGACTAATTATATAACTGTTTCACTGTGTCGCATCATTTCATAAAAGCGCTCTCTCTCTCTCTCTGTGTGTGTGTCTAATCGGAGCTGTGACTTTAAAATAAACGTGCACTCGCTGCATGTCGGTGCGCTCATCAGTCGCCCTGATCGATCAGTCTGATCAAAGCTGAAAAGTGCTGTGAATCTTTAAAATACACGCGCACTTGCTGCATGTTGGTGCGTTCATCAAACGCCCTGATCAATCAGTCTGATCAAAGCTGAAAAGAGCTGTGACCTTAAAATAAACTCGCACTCGCTGCATAAAAAAAAAAAAAAAAACTAATAATAATAATGTTTTGAGCCGCACCACACCATGCAGTAGAGAACAGAGCACACTTCCACAGAGACAGAAAATAGCACTGAAACTGGTGCAGCATAGCACACGCGACTGTGTGCCACATATTAAAACGCAAACACACGCAGCTACAAGTATGAACGAACACTGTTAACGGCTGAGTACGCACGTATTTCGGGCATATTTAAATGAAACAACGCTGTAAATGAGCAGCTCTACGAATACGCCACTGTGAAAGCCTCTTTATGCGTCATTTTAAGAGCGTCAGCAGCGATTCACTGATTATGACCTCGTTTCTGCTTAACACTAGAATTACCAGGCTTTTCTCACTACTCCTTTTTCTACCGGAGGGTGCCAAAAGGCACCGCTGGGGTAGGTAATTTACAACTCATTAGGCTACCTTTTCTTATGTGAATGCAGCCATTAGATCAGAATGTGCCAGTACCAGAATCACCAGCAGTTTGAGCCTAGTGTTCATTCTTATTCTTTCCCTTCAAATGATCATTTGTTGCTCTGTTCCATTTGCCTGCACAGAACTGGGAAAAAGGGCTTTTGCTTACTCGGCTCTGTCTACATGTATCATGTTGCAAAAAGACTGGAAATTAACTGAACTTATTTCATTGAGCACGTTTAAGTCCAGACTTGAGATGACCTCTTTAAATTGTAACTGTTTTTGTTAATCTTTTTTATTTTAATTGTGTGAATTTAATTTGAATTGTAGTGTAACTTTTTCTGCCTCTTGGCCAGGACTCCCTTACAAAAGAAATTTTTAATCTCAGTGAGACTTTTCTGGTTAAATAAATGTAAATAATAATAATAATAATAATAATAATAATAATAATAACAATTTACTTTGATGTCCACGAATGTATGAAGCTAACTGCTTTTTAATATATACAAGTACATCTCACAAAATTAGAATATTGTGAAAAAGTTCAGTACTTTTTCTCAGATATTTTAGAAAGTGACATATAAACATTACATATCAATCAATCAATCAATCAAAGTGACATATAAACATTACATATCAATCAATCAATCAATCAATTTTATTTATATAGCGCCAAATCACAACAAACAGTTGCCCCAAGGGGCTTTATATTGTAAGGCAAGGCCATACAATAATTACATAAAAACCCCAACGGTCAAAACGACCCCCTGTGAGCAAGCACTTGGCGACAGTGGAAGGAAAAACTCCCTTTTAACAGGAAGAAACCTCCAGCAGAACCAGGCTCAGGGAGGGGCAGTCTTCTGCTGGGACTGGTTGGGGCTGAGGGAGAGAACCAGGAAAAAGACATGCTGTGGAGGGGAGCAGAGATCAATCACTAATGATTAAATGCAGAGTGGTGCATACAGAGCAAAAAGAGAAAGAAACACTCAGTGCATCATGGGAACCCCCCAGCAGTCTAAGTCTATAGCAGCATAACTAAGGGATGGTTCAGGGTCACCTGATCCAGCCCTAACTATAAGCTTTAGCAAAAAGGAAAGTTTTAAGCCTAATCTTAAAAGTAGAGAGGGTGTCTGTCTCCCTGATCTGAATTGGGAGCTGGTTCCACAGTAGAGGAGCCTGAAAGCTGAAGGCTCTGCCTCCCATTCTACTCTTACAAACCCTAGGAACTACAAGTAAGCCTGCAGTCTGAGAGCGAAGCGCTCTATTGGAGTGATACGGTACTATGAGGTCCCTAAGATAAGATGGGACCTGATTATTCAAAACCTTATAAGTAAGAAGAAGAATTTTAAATTCTATTCTAGAATTAACAGGAAGCCAATGAAGAGAGGCCAATATGGGTGAGATATGCTCTCTCCTTCTAGTCCCCGTTAGTACTCTAGCTGCAGCATTTTGAATTAACTGAAGGCTTTTCAGGGAACTTTTAGGACAACCTGATAATAATGAATTACAATAGTCCAACCTAGAGGAAATAAATGCATGAATTAGTTTTCAGCATCACTCTGAGACAAGACCTTTCTAATTTTAGAGATATTGCGTAAATGCAAAAAGCAGTCCTACATATTTGTTTAATATGTGCTTTGAATGACATATCCTGATCAAAAATGACTCCAAGATTTCTCACAGTATTACTAGAGGTCAGGGTAATGCCATCCAGAGTAAGGATCTGGTTAGACACCATGTTTCTAAGATTTGTGGGGCCAAGTACAATAACTTCAGTTTTATCTGAATTTAAAAGCAGGAAATTAGAGGTCATCCATGTCTTTATGTCTGTAAGACAATCCTGCAGTTTAGCTAATTGGTGTGTGTCCTCTGGCTTCATGGATAAATAAAGCTGGGTATCATCTGCATAACAATGAAAATTTAAGCAATGCCGTCTAATAATACTGCCTAAGGGAAGCATGTATAAAGTGAATAAAATTGGTCCTAGCACAGAACCTTGTGGAACTCCATAATTAACCTTAGTCTGTGAAGAAGATTCCCATTTACATGAACAAATTGTAATCTATTAGATAAATATGATTCAAACCACCGCAGCGCAGTGCCTTTAATACCTATGGCATGCTCTAATCTCTGTAATAAAATTTTATGGTCAACAGTATCAAAAGCAGCACTGAGGTCTAACAGAACAAGCACAGAGATGAGTCCACTGTCTGAGGCCATAAGAAGATCATTTGTAACCTTCACTAATGCTGTTTCTGTACTATGATGAATTCTAAAACCTGACTGAAACTCTTCAAATAGACCATTCCTCTGCAGATGATCAGTTAGCTGTTTTACAACTACCCTTTCAAGAATTTTTGAGAGAAAAGGAAGGTTGGAAATTGGCCTATAATTAGCTAAGATAGCTGGGTCAAGTGATGGCTTTTTAAGTAATGGTTTAATTACTGCCACGTTAAAAGCCTGTGATACATAGCCAACTAATAAAGATAGATTGATCATATTTAAGATCGAAGCATTAAATAATGGTAGGGCTTCCTTGAGCAGCCTGGTAGGAATGGGGTCTAATAGACATGTTGATGGTTTGGATGAAGTAACTAATGAAAATAACTCAGACAGAACAATCTGAGAGAAAGAGTCTAACCAAATATCGGCATCACTGAAAGCAGCCAAAGATAACGATACGTCTTTGGGATGGTTATGAGTAATTTTTTCTTTAATAGTTAAAATTTTATTAGCAAAGAAAGTCATGAAGTCATTACTAGTTAAAGTTAAAGGAATACTCGGCTCAATAGAGCTCTGACTCTTTGTCAGCCTGGCTACAGTGCTGAAAAGAAACCTGGGGTTGTTCTTATTTTCTTCAATTAGTGATGAGTAGTAAGATATCCTAGCTTTACGGAGGGCTTTTTTATAGAGCAACAGACTCTTTTTCCAGGCTAAGTGAAGATCTTCTAAATTAGTGAGACACCATTTCCTCTCCAACTTACGAGTTATCTGCTTTAAGCTGTGAGTTTGTGAGTTATACCATGGAGTCAGGCACTTCTGATTTAAAGCTCTCTTTTTCAGAGGAGCTACAGCATCCAAAGTTGTCTTCAATGAGGATGTAAAACTATTGACGAGATACTCTATCTCACTTACAGAGTTTAGGTAGCTACTCTGCACTGTGTTGGTATATGGCATTAGAGAACATCAAGAAGGAATCATATCCTTAAACCTAGTTACAGCGCTTTCTGAAAGACTTCTAGTGTAATGAAACTTATTCCCCACTGCTGGGTAGTCCATCAGAGTAAATGTAAATGTTATTAAGAAATGATCAGACAGAAGGGAGTTTTCAGGGAATACTGTTAAGTCTTCAATTTCCATACCATAAGTCAGAACAAGATCTAAGATATGATTAAAGTGGTGGGTGGACTCATTTACATTTTGAGCAAAGCCAATTGAGTCTAATAATAGATTAAATACAGTGTTGAGGCTGTCATTCTCAGCATCTGTGTGGATGTTAAAATTGCCCACTATAATTATCTTATCTGAGCTAAGCAGACAAAAGGTCTGAAAATTCACAGAGAAACTCTCAGTAATGAGCAGGTGGATGATAGATAATAACAAAACTGGTTTTTGGGACTTCCAATTTGGATGGACAAGACTAAGAGTCAAGCTTTCAAATGAATTAAAGCTCTGTCTGGGTTTTTGATTAATTAATAAGCTGGAATGGAAGATTGCTGCTAATCCTCCGCCTCGGCCCGTGCTACGAGCATTATGGCAGTTAGTGTGACTCGGGGGAGTTGACTTATTTAAACTAACATATTCATCCTGCTGTAACCAGGTTTCTGTAAGGCAGAATAAATCAATATGTTGATCAATTATTATATCATTTACTAACAGGGACTTAGAAGAGAGAGACCTAATGTTTAATAGACCACATTTAACTGTTTTAGTCTGTGGTGCAGTTGAAGGTGCTATATTATTTTTTCTTTTTGAATTTTTATGCTTAAATAGATTTTTGCTGGTTATTGGTGGTCTGGGAGCAGGCACCGTCTCTACGGGGATGGGGTAATGAGGGGATGGCAGGGGGAGAGAAGCTGCAGAGAGGTGTGTAAGACTACAACTCTGCTTCCTGGTCCCAACCCTGGATAGTCACGGTTTGGAGGATTTAAGAAAGTTGGCCAGATTTCTAGAAATGAGAGCTGCTCCATCCAAAGTGGGATGGATGCCGTCTCTCCTAACAAGACCAGGTTTTCCCCAGAAGCTTTGCCAATTATCTATGAAGCCCACCTCATTTTTTGGACACCACTCAGACAGCCAGCAATTCAAGGAGAACATGCGGCTAAACATGTCACTCCCGGTCCGATTGGGGAGGGGCCCAGAGAAAACTACAGAGTCCGACATTGTTTTTGCAAAGTTACACACCGATTCAATGTTAATTTGACTGCAGGCTTACTTGTAGTTCCTAGGGTTTTTAAGAGTAGAATGGGAGGCAGAGCCTTCAGCTTTCAGGCTCCTCTCCTCTGGAACCAGCTCCCAATTCGGATGTCTTTTTCCTGGTTCTCTCCCTCAGCCCCAACCAGTCCCAGCAAAAGACTGCCCCTCCCTACTACTTTCTACTACTACTTTATTTATTCAGTGTCTCCAAGGGAGCAACGAGCTGTACAGCAATGGGTATACAGAAAAGCACAGAATAAAAGAAAAGAAAAGAAAGAAAAGAAAAAACACACCAAACATTCAGTACACAAGGGGGACACAGTACAGACCTGGATCGATGGAAAAGGAACCGAGTTACCTAACACGATTTGCCATCAACCCTATGTATCTGCTTCTCTCCTCCGATCAGCATTCAGAACAGAGATAGCCACAGGTACAAAGGAATGCTTATATCTGTTACTCCTCACTGTAGGAAACCTAAGCCTCGCTCCAGATGGCAAAAAACAAAATTCACCATGGAGAGGGTGGGCCAGATCAGATAAAATTCTCTGAGCCTTCCTCCTCACCTGTCTGGAAAACAAGTCAGACAGTGAGGTCTGTTGGGCCCCCAAAAGCTTGCTGCACAATTCTACAATGTTGTGAAGTGGCTTCCTTGCTTTAATGCTGAGATTTCCGTACCAGCACATCATCAAAAAATTTAAAACCGATTCAATACAAGATTTATAAAATAGGGTCATTATTGTCCTGTCCACTTGAAAATATGACAACTTACGAAGACAAAAACAGATGCTGCTGCCCCTTCTTGTACAGCAGGTCTGCATTGTCATTAAAGTTCAACTTGCTATCGATCAGCGTTCCCAAGTATTTATAGTTGTCCACATACTCCACCTGTTGGCCTTTGATTGTAGTGGTTTTGGGTGAGGACATCCGTTTCCGAAAGTCAATAACCATATCTTTTGTCTTGTCAACATTCAGCTGCAAGAAGGAGTCGTCACACCACTGAACCATATCTGCCACGACAGGGCCATGTTCCCTTTCATCACCATGCAGGAGACTGATTATAACAGAATCATCTGCAAATTTTAATATATGGCGATTCTTATAGAGGCTGCAACAGTCATTTGTATACAAAATATACAAGAGAGGGGACAGCACACAACCCTGTGGTGAGCCTGTTGAGGAATATAAAACATCAGAAAGGCAACCATTTACCCTCACTCGCTGAGATCTCCCTGTTAAAAAGTTCAAAATCCAACCTGCCATAGTAAAATCCAGTTTAAAATCCTTAACAAGCTTATTTATTAAAATATGTGGTTGGATAGTGTTAAAAGCAGAAGAAAAGTCTAAAAAAAGAAGACGTGCATGTGCCTTAGAACTTTCTAAATGCTTCAGGACCAAATTTAAGAGGGTGGCAGTAGCATCCTCCACACCTCGACCAGCCCTGTAAGCAAACTGAAGAGGATCGAGTAAATGCTCCACCTTGAAAGAAGTTCATTCTTCATCAATTTTTCAAAAGACTTCATTACTAATGAAGTAAGAGCCACAGGTCTAAAATCATTGAAGACCTTAGGGGATTTGGTTTTGGCCACAGGGATTATTGTGCTTTGTTTCCAAACATTAGGAACCCTCTGTTCATTGACTGACCTTTGAAATATATCAAAAAAGACTGGGCCTAGTTGTTCTGCACAAGAGGATAATAAACGGCCGCAGATATTGTCTGGCCCTGGACTTTTTTTGGCCTTGATTCTTCTAAAACAGGTAACCACAGCCTGTTCATTAAAAGGAGGAGAACCTGGGCATAACAAGTCATTTTTCCATTTACAGATTTCATGATTAAAATCCAGAGACTCAAATCTCAAATAAAAATTATTAAAATCTTGGGCCAATTCTTTTCCAGATTTAGTGTCATTAAGAGTTATCTTGTGATTATTATTTTTCCCAGTCAGTGCTTTCAAAGCAGCCTTGAAGGCCCATAAGAGCATCCTCTGTCCACAGCTTGGACGGCCTGGTCAAAGCTCTGCCCTTCCTCAAAACAGAGCGATACGTTGGGATGAGCTGCACGCAGTTGTGGTCAGAACTTCCCAAAGGTGGGAGAGAGTAAGACCTATATGCTCCTTTAACCGAACCATAACACATGTCAAGGATTTTATTTTGCCTAGTTGTGCATATGACATACTGATAAAAGTTCCTCAGAACATGCTTCAGAGAGCATTGGTTAAAATCACCAAGAACAAAGATGGGTGCATCTGGACATCTAGACTGCAGTTTTTGAGTCACATTAAAAATAGTCTCAGACGCTCTGTCGACTTTTGCTTTGGGATGCACATACGCCACAATAACAAATATTTGTGGAAATTCTCGGGGTAAATACGGTGGCCGTAAGGACACCGCTAAAAGCTCTACATCTTCAGTGCAGAGTTTGTCTCTCACAATGACATTCTTACACCAGCGCTCATTGACGTAAAGACACACTCCTCCCCCCTGTGATTTGCCAGTCACATCTACATCACGATCGAGACGAAGGGGTTCCCCGAAGTTATCCAGTGCCAAATTTGCATCAGCGTCATTAGCCATAAGCCAGGATTCCGTTATTGCTATCAGGCACGCCTCCCTGAATTCATGTTGGAAACGTATTTGTGCCTGTAGCTCGTCAACTTTGTTTCTGAGTGACTGAACATTCATGAGAATCATAGATGGCAGGGGGATCCGATTCATGGCTTGTCTCCGCAGCCGCTGACGCGCGCCGCCCCTTTTCCCTCGCTTCCTGGTTTTGCGAGGAGAAACATATTGAGAGTTTTTAAAATAATCCGATCCCTGAGCCTGGTTCTGCTGGAGGTTTCTTCCTGTTAAAAGGGAGTTTTTCCTTCCCACTGTCGCCAAGTGCTTGCTCACAGGGGGTCGTTTTGACCGTTGGGGTTTTTATGTAATTATTGTATGACTTTGCCTTACAATATAAAGCGCCTTGGGGCAACTGTTTGTTGTGATTTGGCGCTATATAAATAAAATTGATTTGATTTGATTATCTATCTTACTTCAGAAACCTTCTTTTTCTTCCATATATTCATCAGTCATTTCTTCAATTTCCAGCTCCACACTCATCATTCTGTCAGACACTCTCTTCACCTCCAACATACACTTATCCCTAAACCATTTTCCCTCCCATCTCCACCATGATAAAACTGTTTGACCCCACATCTGATGTTGCTGGCCATATATTCCTTTTTGCTTTGGCTCTTGGATACACAGTATGTCTACCTATCTTCCCTTCACTCTACAGTGCACCTGGAAAGCATTGACAGTGCTTCACTTTTTCCACATTTGTTATGTTACAATCTTATTCCAAAATGGAGTGAAAAAAAAAAACTTTCACTCAAAATTCTACTCACAACACCCCATAATGATAATAGATTATGGGGACAATGCAGATTTATTAAAAATAAAAAAGAAACTAAGGAATCACATGTACATAAGTATTCAAACCCTTTGCTCAATACTTTGTTGATGCACCTTTGGCAGCAATTACAGCCTCAAGTCTTCTGGAATATGATGCCACAAACTTGGCGCACCTATCTTCCTCTTTCCTCTTTGCAGCACCTCTCAAGCTCCATCAGGTCGGATGGAGAGCGTCATTTTCAGACCTCTCCAGAAATGTTCAGTCGGACTCAGGTCTGGGGTCTGGCTGGGCCACTCAAGGACATTCACAGAGTTGTCCTGAAGCCACTCCTTTGAAATCTTGGCTGTGTGCTTAGGATCATTGTCCTGCTGAATGATGACCTGTCACCCCAGTCTGAGGTCAAAAGCTCTCTGGAGCAGGTTTTCATCCAGGATGTCTCTGTACATTGCTGCATTCATCTGCCACCACCATGCTTCACTGTAGGGATGGTGCCTGGTTTCCTCCAAACATGACACCTGGCATTCACACCAAAGAGTTCAATCTTTGCCTCATTAGACCAGAGAATTTTGTTTCTCATGGTCTGAGAGTCCTTCAGGTGCCTTTTGGCAAACTCCAGGCAGGCTGCCATGTACCTTTTACTAAGGAGTGGCTTCCATCTGGCCACTGTTGTTGTGGGCTGCCTGTTCCTGCTGCTGCTGTTTCTCTTCTGCACAGGTGGCGCGCCTCAAGCTGATTGACACACCTGCTCCTCATCTCATCAGTACCTGCATATAAACCCTGGCTCTTCACTCCATCGTCACCAGAAACTCAGAGTGTCTTTCATGCTAACTGGCCTATCTTAGTGCATTCCTACACAGTGATAATTCTGAGCTCCCATGCTCTTTTGATTGCGCGCTGTAATTTTTCCTGCAGCCTGTCTGAGTTTTCAAGCTCAGCATTTCTTGTTGTCTTTTTTCTAGCTTCAGCTCTTTTCAACAGCTTCAGCTCATTTCACCACTCTGGACTCAGCTAAAGCTGGGCAGACACTGTACGATATTTTCAATCGAACTCGGCTCCAGCTCAAACTGTATGACAAAACCGCAGAGTGTAAAAGTTCAGAGTGCACAATTTATGTTCTCACACTGTTGGCCCAATGATTTGATGCAATCTGACTACTCACATTGTACGTTCAAAAGCCACATGTCAGACTCGTGTTTCCAGAGGCAAAATGTAAACAGAAGCTTTTTTTTTTCTTTTTCTTTTTTCAAACTTTTTCAAACTACATTTCTTATTTTTACAAAAACTTGATGGGAGACATCAAAGTTTTAACCAAAAAAAAATACACAACTTTACATGAGTTGAAGAATAAAGGGCCTTTCACACTGAAAGCATCAAACACGTCAGAAGTGTCAAAAATCGGTCTAAAAAGCATTATTTTCAATGAGACGCGTTGCTTTTTAGACACATCAGAAGAGTCACGTCAAAAGCCGAGCTAAAATGACACTTCTGACAGGAGCGCACATTGCCGCTTGTCGGCAGGCTGACGTGGTCAAAGTTCAATCCAATCCAACTTTCGACGCTCTGAGCTGTAACGTAGCTTCGCGCTGTCCAATAGGAACGACGTGTCGGGCCAAAACACAGAAGACTAGTGGCAGAAACCACTGATCTGTACAAAGACAGAAACGTGTCACAGGACTGTTCATTTATAGAGCAGTTTTCTGAAGAAAAATCCTTGGAAATGTTTTTTGTTGTTGTTGTTTGTTACCTCAGAATTTCTGATTACTGTAAAAAAAAAGTTTAGAACACTTGTAATTAAAATAGCAAAATAAATCAATAAATGGTTCTTTAGAAACCTTTCATCTGTAAATTAAAACCACCTGTTATTTCAGATTAGATAATTTCTTGTTTAACATAAGGAACCTTAGACATTTATTTTTAGACAAATAAAATAACATGGAAACGTATATTTTTTAAAGTCTGGTAGATTATTTATATCTCATTTCAACCAGAAAAAAACAGACACTGTAAATAAATACAAATGTTTATTAGAAATGCAACAGGAAATAATTTACCAGTGACTGCACTGTGATAGTAAAGTGGGATTTCTGTGACATAAATTTCATGATGAATTTGTTAATGGTCATTTCAACTATTTCACCAAAATATGTAATTCCCTTTAATGTTGTTATCAGGACAGAGTCATTTCTAAAATATGAATTTGAGTGCAATAAGTGGAGAGCTTCTATCTGTGCAAATGTCTTTTGACTTTGATTAGTGGACATTTTTAATGATCCGTTCATTTATTGTTAAAATATAAAATGAAACAGTTTTTAAAAAAAAAAAAATAAAATAGTTGCTGTTGAAAGTGCCTTTTATTTAGAAGCAGGTGATGTTATGCTGGATTCTCAGGACCAGATGAAGGTCTCTTCTGCAGCTTTGAACTCTGGTGGTGTTGCTGAAGACACTTTTGTCCTATTTTGAAGAGCAGAGATGTTTTCTTTCGACTGGACTTCGTGGTGTTCAGCTCATCAATGGAAGTTTGGTTGTCTGCACAGTAAATGTTCCTGATTGGGACAAATAAAAATATTTCTTTAAATATAAAGAAACACTAAACAGTTTATATATAAAAAAGAAGGGGAAAAAAATGGAAAAAAAAAACGATGGAAAAAAAAAAAAACGCCTGAAAAAAATGTATTTAAAGTTGAGCTTTTGTGGTCTCCGAAAGAAGCTGTGGCTTTATTTGGTAAAAATAAAAAAGACTGAACCATTTACAAATTAAAGCGTTCACTCAGATCAACTGTACTAAAAGACTGAGCTAACGTTAGCCGATCATTAAACTTTCACAGCAGTTCAGTAAACGTCATTTTAATAAAACGTCGTTTTATTTTTGCATTATTCTCACCTCGATAAAGCTGCAGAACTAAACTCCGTTTGGCAAACTGGGACTTCGCATATATCCAAAAGGTGGGAGATTTCGGACTGAGTGGGTTTGCTCCATCCCCCCGGCTGCCTGCCTCGGTCTGCCAAGGGATGATGCCTGAAGGCCGGCTTCTCCGTGTGGGTCGGCCCGCTGTCGCAGTTCGATCGATATCCCACCAAGTTGTCAGTCCTTCCTCAGTCAGCGTCACTCCGAAAAGTAGCTGAAAAAAAGCTTCTCCCAGCAGGGTGATGGGAGAATCGTTCTACTGCTGTTTTTTAAAGCTTTTTTGTGGTTCAGGCGACCCAAATTCAAGATGGCGATCGCTGAACTTTTTTCAGGTTTTGGAAACAGCCAGAGTGTGACGTGTCGGACGCGTTAAAGCGTTGGTATGCGTTGCGTGAAGCTTCCGACGTTTTCAATGTGAAAGGCCCATTAGGGGGAAAAAAGAAAGCTGCTCTCCCAAAAGAGATGATCACTGTTTATGCTCTCTCCAGTGTTTGCAAAGGCACAGTGTGAGAGGTAATCAGCGCGTAGACGCTTGTAGTGCTGCTTCAGCAGCACAATACCCTCACGACGGCAGACCAGAATATCAAACAGGTTTGATTTTCATCCGACCGGATGGCGATCGGAGATGGTCGTGAGTTGTTAAACTCAGCTCGCTACTCCATGTATACTACACGATGTAGGACGCGCGATTAAGCTGAAACTCGGCGCAATCCAGAAAATTCTTTCACGAGGGCCAAAGGGCCAAACCTCAGTGTAAGCCCATCTTAAGATAAACTGTCACTTAATTTGATTGTGAATTAAAGTTGATCTACTTCTGTAACTGACTCGGTTCATGTGCACAGTAATTCACTCACCTGTGTATCTTCTCCAGATTCCATGTCGCCGCTTGTAGGCGGCCACCTGGCTCCTGGATTACATCACTTGGGTTTGATGCCACCTGGACTGTGGTTCCCTGGTTCAACCGCTGAGCGGGCCCTGTCTCCACCTTGCAAGGCTGCCTCTTCATCCACATCCATAACATTCCATTGTAAATAAACCAGTGTTCTGATCCACTCTGTTTCATTTCTGCTCCCAGCTTTTTGGTTCGCCGTTCCACTCCAGCCCGAACCACAACAACTCTGCCACACAGGCCTGATTGGTGGATTGCTGCAGAGATGGCTGTCCCTCTGGAAGGTTCTCCTCTCTTCACAGAGGAATCCTGGAGCTCTGACAGAGTGATTGGGTTCTTGGTCACCTCCCTGACTAAAGCCCTACACCCTCAATCGGTCAGTTTAGATGGGCAGCCAGCTCTAGGAAGAGTCCTGGTGGATCCAAATTTCTTCCATTTATGGATGATGGAGGCCATTATGCTCATAGGGACCTTCAAAGCAGCAGAAATGTTTCTGTACCCTTCCCCAAATTTGTGCCTCGAGACAATCCTGTCTCGGAGGTCTACAGACAATTCCTTTGACTTCATGCTTGGTTTGTGCTCTGATGTGCACTGTCAACTGTGGGACCTTACGAGGTCTGTTAGAAAAGTAACGTACCTTTTTGTTTTTTGCAAAAACTATATGGATTTGAATCATGTGTGATTGCATCAGCCAAGCTTGAACCTTCGTGCGCATGTATGAGTTTTTTCACGCCTGTCGGTTGCGTCATTCGCCTGTGAGCACGCCTTGTGGGAGGAGTGGTCCCACCCCCTCGTCGGATTTTCATTGTCAGGAAATTGGCTGATCGACTGCTGCTTTGCTTCATCAAAATTTTTTCAGAAAGTGTGAGAGACAGCCAAGTGGAAACCATTTGGAAAATTCAGATGGCTTTCGGTGAAGATCTTATTGGGATCACACAGATTAAGGACAATTACAACTGGATTAAAGATGGCCCACAGCGGCGAATGGAGCGCCGCGCTCCGAGCAGCGATCGACAGGCTCAAATGACCAGATCACTTCCAAAGTGAACGCTTTGTTGATCCAGGACTTCGTCTGACTACCAGAGAAATGGCAAGACAGCTGGACATAGCACTTTTTTGGCACATTCCACTGTTACAGGAGTTTTTGTAATGGAAAGAGGAGCGGAGAAATTCGCCATGGAGCCGCTCATGGTGCGGGACGAAAGCACCTCCGTGTTGGTCTCACAGGACAAGCCCTAACATGCCCAGCTCTTGCACCATTCGGAAGATTCAGACGGCTTTCGGTGGCTTTTCAGTCGTGACTATCCGAGAAATTGTGGACGAGCTGGGCATGCCACAACATGTCCTATGAGGCTTCATCACAGCGTTGCTTTTTGTTCTGTGCCCTGCGCCTCCGACCCGATGCGCGAATTTCTCCGCTCAGCAAGGCGTGCTCACAGGTGAATGACGCAACCGACAGGCGTGAAAAAACTCATGCATGCGCACGAAGGTTCAAGCTTGGCTGATGCAGTCATACATGATTCAAATCCATATAGTTTTTGCAAAAAATAAAAAGGCCGTTACTTTTCTAACAGACCTCGTATATGTAGACAGGTGTATGCCTTTCCAAATCATGTCCAATCAAGTAGAAACATCTCAAGGATGATCAGTGGAAACAGAATGCACCTGAGCTCAATTTTGAGTTTCATGGCAAAGGCTGTGAATACTTACGTACATGTGATTTCTTAGCTTTTTGTTTGATACACACACACACACACACACACACACACACACACACACACACACACACACACATATATATATATATATATATATATATATATATATATATATATATATATATATATATATATATATGCAAGGAAATGGCGGAACGACTGGAGCAGCGCGACTGCATCAAATTTTGCCAGAAACTGGGCGACAGCCACGTGGAAACCATTCTGATTATTCAGACAGTTTTCGGTGACGATCCTTTTGGGCATCACACAGATTAAGGAGCAGTACAACCGGTTTAAAGACGGCCGCACAACAGTGGAGAGCGAGCCGCGCTCCGGTCGGTCATCAACATGCTGAAACGACCAGATAATTTCCAAAGTGAACGCTGTGGTGATGTGGGCCCGTCGTGTGACTATCCGAGAAATTGTGGAAGAGGTGGACATCAGCACTTTTTTGGCACATTCCACTGTGAAAGAAGATTTGGCCATGAAAAGAGTCACTACACAGTTTATACACTTTCTCAATCAGGCATGAACATTTTCTCACTTTTCTCTCGTGTGTAAACACTCTCAAAGTTCAAACCTTAGTAGGAAAATAATACCAAACTGTTTCAGGCCCAAACATTTGTTTGAGAAACGTTTTCCTATAAATAATTATGATGGCATTTAGAACTAACAAATTAATTTTAACGATCAACGAACGAGGTCTGACACATAAGAAATTATTAATAGTGACTTTATTTCCTCTAGGCTGGACTATTGTAATTCATTATTATCAGGTTGTCCTAAAAGTTCCCTGAAAAGCCTTCAGTTAATTCAAAATGCTGCAGCTAGAGTACTAACGGGGACTAGAAGGAGAGAGCATATCTCACCCATATTGGCCTCTCTTCATTGGCTTCCTGTTAATTCTAGAATAGAATTTAAAATTCTTCTTCTTACTTATAAGGTTTTGAATAATCAGGTCCCATCTTATCTTAGGGACCTCATAGTACCATACCACCCCAATAGAGCGCTTCGCTCTCAGACTGCAGGCTTACTTGTAGTTCCTAGGGTTTGTAAGAGTAGAATGGGAGGCAGAGCCTTCAGCTTTCAGGCTCCTCTCCTGTGGAACCAGCTCCCAATTCAGATCAGGGAGACAGACACCCTCTCTACTTTTAAGATTAGGCTTAAAACTTTCCTTTTTGCTAAAGCTTATAGTTAGGGCTGGATCAGGTGACCCTGAACCATCCCTTAGTTATGCTGCTATAGACTTAGACTGCTGGGGGGTTCCCATGATGCACATGATGAGTGTTTCTTTCTCTTTTTGCTCTGTATGCACCACTCTGCATTGAATCATTAGTGATTGATCTCTGCTCCCCTCCACAGCATGTCTTTTTCCTGGTTCTCTCCCTCAGCCCCAACCAGTCCCAGCAGAAGACTGCCCCTCCCTGAGCCTGGTTCTGCTGGAGGTTTCTTCCTGTTAAAAGGGAGTTTTTCCTTCCCACTGTCGACAAGTGCTTGCTCACAGGGGGTCGTTTTGACCGTTGGGGTTTTTCCGTAATTATTGTATGGCCTTGCCTTACAATATAAAGCGCCTTGGGGCAACTGTTTGTTGTGATTTGGCGCTATATAAATAAAATTGATTTGATTTTGATTTGATTTGATTTGACTCACCAGTATTTCACAGATCGGGCGTCTGCGTCCTGGCGCTGCGCCTTTTCCCACTCACACCTGGCTGCAGGTGTCTGTTTCCGAGTGACAAACACAGTTATGAGTAGTTGTTGGCGCTCTTTTCTCTTCTTGGCAACAAGATTCTTATAAACAGATACACAGAACACTGTAAAAAAAAAGGCATGCAAAATTGGACTAAATACTCCACGAGACTCCGAGGCCACGACAGGTAAATGGCGTTATAGCGAGGGACCACTGTATTCTCTTTTCACATGTCAATAATTCTTGACATGTGGCTATTTGCTCGCTCAATTAATAAGACACACCTAATCTGTCAGATTTCTTTATTTTTTAAATGCATTTCTGTATTTATTTTATTGTGACAACCGAATGGAGACGACAAAACCTGGTTACAGCACGGGCGAATTAAGGGAATGACGAAACTACAGTTGTTATTATCAATTTCATAGTCTAAAACGATCACACCACATGAAGTTAAGATCAGCGCTGCTCTGGCTGCAGGCTCAAAGTCTGGAGAAAAAGGCGAGCAGCGCTTTCTTTGCAGTCAGCGCTGTAGCCACGGATCGTGCTCGCAAAGGCGGGATTTGTATTGATTATTATGTAGTATAATCAGGAAAGTGTTATTTATGTAACATATGCATTGATTTGTATAATGGCACTGTTTATCATGTTGATCATTTTCATTTTTATGTGGATTCCTGCGCTGGTTCATTTTGGTGTATAATTTACGCCACCTCTCGACCTGGTGTATATTTTCAGCACAGCGTACGCCAACGACCACATTGATAAATGCCAAGTAGCGCAGCCGTTTTGGCGTACACCCCATATACGCTCAAATATCGCCGTACGCAACATTGATACATGAGGCCCAATGTGTGCAAGAAGGTCCCACCTCCCATGCATCATGTGTTTATTCTTAATCTATTTCAAACAGTGAGATCAAGACAGACCCAACTCCAGGAATTGGGCCACGGCGGCAGGTAATTTCGCCTCAACATATAGGTAAGGACAAAGTGTTCCAGTTTTCAGCAGGCTTTAGGAATGACACTGAGGTTAGGGCTCCTTCACACATAGTACAAATAAGTACAAATCATGGCAAATCATAGTGGAACAGCTCGTATAAGTGAACTACGAAAACATGGAGCTGACGGGCAGGCGTGAACAAACATGCTGTGACGGTGTCGTGCAAGCAGGAGCACAGTGCGAGCAGCTGGGACGAGGCGCACCACATCGTGTCACTCATGTGGAGAACAATAACATAAAAACCTGCTGTATAATTAGTGAATATCACTGGGTTGATATAGATAATAAATAAAAGGGGATGCAATACAGAACCCTGCGGTTAAATAACCCTGGTTAATTAACAAAAATAAAATGCCACTCACGGGATTCAAACCTGCTATTTACAAAAGCTCTGATTATCAGGCAGAAACTTTACCACTGCACTACAATCACTGTCTTGTAACAGCAGCATGAAATTACTAAAATCAACAAGCAGATATGCATTTCTTTTTTTAAAACGAAAAGAAAGTGCCATGATAACCGACCAAACAGCGCTTGTGATGGCGTATTTCTACTGATACTTGACTTGTCATATAGTCCTGTGCCACTCACAGGACACGCATGTCGGTCCGGGTCCATGCGCATGTCCTGCCCGACGCATGTCCTGTCAGACAGACGTGACATTCAGATCGCCTGTTGTGTGTCCACATGAACTGATGGTCCGTTTCTCCAGCCCGTCGCAAAAGTGATATATGCTTTTATGTATTTCCAAGTGAGGACTGCAAGCACATGCATGTGAATGTACGTCAAAACACGGCATTGAAATCGGTTTCAGGGCCAATTATCCTAATTTGCAAGTAAATCCTCGCGTTCCCTGCGTACACGTTCACGTCTGACTGCACCATTTACAGGGTCCTCCAACAACGCAAACGCAGTCACTGTCAGTGCCATTTTACTCATCACTTTGCGCATGCTTTTATATCCATCAGTATAATTGCAAACACGTGGGTGTGTTAAATGTGCATCAATGTGTCTCTGATGTGCACATCACCCTGATGACTTCTTGTTTTCACACTATTAATGGTTCCCTGCGTCACCTGTAGAAGTCGGTGGCACAATAGCTTGGCACAATAGCTGTAGAAACGTGCGTACGCCAGCCAGGATTTTTGCGTTAAGACAAGTGCTTTACTGTTAAGACAAGTGTATGTACATCCTGCTTTGTTGTTAAATAGCTGGTTTCCATTGGTTTCCATTGTTTGGGAGGACTTCCAACCCCCACTGAGTGATGGCGAATGGTTCCACAGCACACTTGGTTCTATGATTCAAACCCATCCTGCACAAGTAAATCAAGGAAACATCCCAGTAGTGTGGAACGATAGTAGGCCGAGATTCAGTTATCTGGATGTGAGACTTTGTTCACATCACAAAACATGGCAGAATTCCTAGTGGGTTTCACCGATAGCATTTCAGCACTCTTGGCTACAATTACTCAAGTGACTCAAAGGACTCATAAAACCTGGATGTTTCCTGAGTGACTTAGGAAAACTCAAGTCTATAAAATAAGCTGAGTTTGCCATCTCTGGCACTAACTGACTGTTGAAGGGACAGTTTATTCGAAAGGAAAAATAATCCATGAGTAGTTGTGCATAACTTCTTTCCCTGATATTTCTTCTTTTCCTTTTTCTTTCTTACATTGGAGGCAGTCCTCTGTAAGTTATCAGCTGTGATGGCTGCTCAGATTCAACTCCAGAACCTTGCTCTCTTGCTATTGGTCTCTTGTTTAGGAGAAGAAAAGTTTCAATTTTTGCACATGCCTGACTTAGACAAAGGAATTCACTGAGGGATATTATCACATTGCGGAACTAAATGTAATCATAGACCATTTTCACACTAAAACTTTTGACATATCCATCCATCCATTTTTTATACCCACTTACTCTTATTAAGGGTCACGGGGGGCTGGAGCTAGTGTGCCTTGATAGAGTGGTGACATGACGAGTCGAAACAAATCGGTCACGTGACTCATGGTACCATCTTGGATTCAAAATAGAGTTCACTGTCAATCTATCTCTTCTAAATCCAGCTATAGTTGTGCATTTGGAGGCACAAATAGACACAGCAAAGGCTTCAAGATGTAAAGATTCCCTTCAGATCCGAACAGAAGAAAAATTTGAGAAAATAAAGTCAGCCGTGTGGGATGGAAGTCGACATCATCTTCAAAGCTTTTCCGAGGTAAATTTATTGTTCAGTCCAATGTACAGTAAAACTCACCTAAACCATCAACGTATAAACCAGATATTGGCAGTAGTCACCAGACAAAAAAGTCCTAAAGTTTTTGTATTGTTTTCCATGCAATATACACTGTATATCACAGATTTTGTACAACGGATTTTTCGCTCACATCAGATAAAATGTCCCGTCCGATCGCAATGTATTTCCATTAAAAACCCCTCACATGTGGGACTGAGGTCATTTCCATGATTAAAAGTCTGACCGTTTATTTTTTTCACACCATGCTCAGACTCGGACCTGAAACCTGACGTGCACCTGTTAAATCAGACACACATTTTCTGCTTTCAACCCTTCGTCTGCCAAAATATTATAATAGTTTTTACAGTGCACACACTGATTACAAGTGGATCAGAAAAGGCTGCAAATTTACAGCACAAAGTCAGTAAAAGAGGAAATTGTTCAGCTTACCTTTGATTTGGAGGTGCTGATTGTAGACAGAAAAGCTTGTTGAGGGTCAAATTAGTCCAGAATAATCCAGAGACGGAGAACTTTAAAACTGTCACACACGTCATTGCATGACACGGATTTACAGCTGTGCAGCTGCATAAATCAGGCTTTAAATTAATTAAATAAATCATCAGAAATTGTAAAATGATGTAAATCAGATAGCTTAACTATTTTTATATTTATTTTTGATAGCACCTGTACCTGGATGTGTTGCTGTATGTGGTTAAATGATTAAAAAAATGTTGAAAACATGAAAGGTTCATTCAGTAGTTCAGCGCAGTTGGAACCAAAATGGCGCCATGTTCTGAGTTGACAGCACACTCTCTAATTAAGGCACTCTAGCTGGAGCCTATCCCAGCAGCTTTTGACATATCACTGTTTTAAAAATAATCAAATGAAAGTTCTTACCTCTGGGGAAGGCCGAGCTTCCATTTGCAGGTAAGTAAAATAGAATGAAAAATTCATGGTCTCGCATTGTTACCAGAATGAACACAAATATTTAGTAGTTCTAATCAACCTCAAGTCCAAACCTTTCCACAGGTTTTATGAAAAAAAAAATGTTCTGTGTGTAGTCATCATGCCAAGTACCAATCAAATCTTATCTATATGTGGAGGTTTCCATAAACCACCAGAAAGTTTTCATTTAAAGAAAGCCACATCTCACCATTAAATTGTTTGTCAATCATTTATCCAATTATTTATGGCCTCTGACAATTTAATGTGCATAAAAATGGTTGTTATTGTTCCTAAGTGGTTAGTGTAATATTTTTGATATACCCATCGAATAAAAGCTGCAAGTCTACGCTACAAGCACATCTGTCAAAATATCTCATTGTAACACATTCCAGCAAAATTTGTACAATATTCACACATGATTGTGTACATGTTGTCGCTTTCAATTTATTAGCTATAACACACAGTCGGATTCCAGCTGTGACTTCACTGTCGATATAAGGAACAGTGCTACTTACAGCTAACACGCTATCTTAGCTGTGCACAGGTGGACCAGAGAAGAGCATCGACTTTATTGCACTTTCATACGTGTTTGTGAAACTTGTAAAAAGCTTGGAGGCACAGTACCAGTACACTGCACTTTTGAAAATATTATTTACAGCACAAATTAGCCACCTGCTAGTTCCAAAGTCACTATGTGCTAAAAATACCAGCGGGCTTAGTTGTTTTCTGAGTGATTGTCTTTAATGTACCCTGTCACACATATAGTATCAGTTTAAGGTATCGTGTGTCTCAGACTGACGTATAAATAAAATGTGAAGTATTGACTTTGAACTTTCAGTCCTAGCGTGAAGGTCGCTAATGTTGAATAGCATGACCGGCCTGCGTAGTGTCACAGTGATGACCTACACAATAAAATGTTTTCTAAGCACATTCAAAAGGGTGCAGCAGCTTGAGCAGCTAATTAACACATCTTATTTGCTGTAAAATGTTTTTTTTTTTTTTTTTTATCCTACCTCTAGATTTATCCTGATCTAAAATGGAATGCTTGCTTCAGGGATTGCAGTGATGTTGAGACTGAAATTGTTTTTGCTGTTGTTATTGTTGGAATGGATCTGTGGAGCCAGGCACAGAACAAATGAGAACATCAGAGGTATAACAAAAGGACATACATAAAATAAAAAAATAAAAACAAAATAACAGGAATGTCACCTGATGTGGCTTGGGTATGTGATGAGAAGAGATGATAGATATGTCACTGAAAGATTTATGAGAAAGTACATGAGCAGAGAAGGTCAGGGTGGAGGTGGATGGATCAAATAAAGAAGGTTAATCAGACACTTCCATGACACTTTTCATTAGTTATACGGCTATATGACCAACAGGCAGACTCACCCAAATTTCACAGCTTACTGCCAGCAGAGGAAGGAGGGAATTTAAACCTTTATGGTCTTTCAAATTTCACAAAACTGAGAAAATTTTGTTTTTACTGAAATTCAAGTATTATAACACAGCTTTATATTGTAGCATTGCAAAATTACAGCTCATTTTAATGAAGAGAGCATATTTCCGGGGCGTTACAGATGTAAGATGTCTTGTAAATCACTTCAGATGTGTTATCTGTTTACAAAACAATGTTTTTACATTTAGAAGTGTTCATTTCTCACTGACTTTTACAAAATATATGACAAACATTTGATTTATGCAGAAGTAATGTGTTTCTGAATATTTTCCACTAATTTTGTTTTGTCTGAGTGAGCAGCCGCTGAAGTCACATTGCCACAGATTTTCACAAATGTCACAAATTTTTGCATTCCTGTGAAGTAACGTATGGCTGGGGCTCTGCTTTGATGGGTGCCATTTTTTGAAGAACACACCTCTGGAAAGAACACTGATACAGCATAGTGTATGGTTCACTGACACTGAGAGGTGGATGTAATTGTGCATTGATTTGTGATATTTGCCCTTAAAGCTAATATCGCTGAGTTTCATAGACATGAAAAACATCAGCAACTTCCCTTTGATGGATGCCATTTTTTGACCAACACAAGCCTTATTTTAATGGTAAATGTTAAAATAATTTGTGCAGAGTCCACGAACCCATGTTGGGCATTTCCTAAAGCCCTTTACTTGTTTGTTGTCGTTGGCAGTTTCCTCGCTTGCGAGGATAGTGGGAAGGCCTTTTTTTTTTTTTTTTTGTTAGTTTATTTTCTACAAGCCCTCTGGTGGCTGAAAAGTCCGATGCGGGATGCACAAGACCTGTTACACTTGGGGCAAATGAACACTTGAGTAGGCTGGGCTTGTGCTGCTGCCCGCTCTTTCTGTCTTTGACGCTTCTGGCGTGAGGCCTCACTTCTTTCTGCCTCAAACTTCAGGCTGGCGGATTTGATGCTGGAACGCCAGCTGAGTCTATCTGTAGCTAGATGCTGCCATGACTGATGCTGAATGCCTGCAAGGGAGAGCTGTTTTTTCAGCTGGTCCTTATAGCGCTTTTTGGGGGCCTCTTGGTTTCGTCTCCCTTCCTTGAGCTCGCCAAAGAGAATTAATTTCGGCATGCATGTATCATCCATTCTGACTACGTGGCCTGCCCAACGAAGCTGTTGTTTGAGTATACTAGACTCCATGCTGGGCAATTTGGCTCTGGTAAGGATGTCCTCATTTGAGACGTAGTCCTGCCACTTGATCCCGAAGATGTTTCGGAGACAACGCTGATGAAAGCATTCCAGTAATCTGATCTGCTGGTGATACAGAACCCAGGTTTCAGCTCCATACAGGAGGGTAGGGACCACAATGGCTCTGTAGACCTGCAGTTTTGTGGAAAGGTGCAGTGCATGATTCTGCCAGACTTTCTTTGAGAGTCGACCAAAAGAACTGCTGGCCTTGTAAAACAACAACAACAAAACCAAAACTCTTATGGTGAAGACATCAACGGCCTGATCCAGTGTGTCACTGACTACGTGAACTTCTGTGTGGGGAGCACTGTGCCCACCCGGAGGGTACGGTGCTTTCCCAACAACCACCCCTGGGTGACCCCCGAGCTGAAGGCCCTGATGAACCAGAAGAAGAGGGCTTTGAACTAGGGGATACAGAGAGGAGCAGCGTAGAGTCCAACAGGAGCTCCAGTGGAAGATCTGTGCAGCCAAGAAGGTGTATGGAGGGAAGATGGAGGAGCAGCTGGCCTGGAACAACGTCAGAGACGTATGGAGATGCCTCAAGACCGCCTCTGGATTTGGGCAGGGTGCCAGCAGGACTGCAGATGGGGATTCTCGGTTCACAGAGGAGCTAAACAGCTACTTTAACCGTTTTGGCTCCTCCACGCCTGCCCCCCCCGCCTGCTCCCGGCCACACACGTCTCCAGCAGGCAGCCCTCCAGTCCCCCTGACCCACCACCTTCTACCCCCTGGTCACCTTCACTGCACCCCAGACCTCGTCCCTTCCCCCCCACAACTGTATCTGTACCAGCCCACCTCAGCTCACACCCCAGCTTCCCCCCCCCCCCAAACACACACTGTAACTCCAACTGAGGTGAGAGGCCAGTTCCTGCGGCTGAAGCAGAGGAAAGCAGCAGGACCTGATGGGATCTCCGAGAGGCTGCTGAGGACCTGTGCAAATGAGCACTGTGAGGTCCTCAGCCACATCTTCAACATGAGCCTCAGCCTGGGGGTGGTCCCCACCCTGTGGAAGACCTCCTGTGTGGTCCCGGTTCCCAAAACACCACACGCCAAGGAACCGGCCCAGATGGTGATCGACTTCAGGAGGAAACCACCACCTCATCCACCGGTGAACATCCAGGGGGAAGACATAAAGACCGTGAACAGTCTCAAATACCTGGGTGTTCACCTCAACAGCAAACTGGACTAGACTCACAACACCGACGCCCTGTACAAAAAAGGTCAGCATCCCCTCCACCTCCTGAGGAGACTGAGATCCTTTGGAGTGAGCAGGCCTCTGCTTAAGACCTTCTACGACTCTGCTGTAGCCTCTGCTCTCCTCTATGCTGTCGTCTGTTGGGCCCCAGGCAGCACAGCGTGGGAGAGAAAGATACTGAACAAGCTGGTCAGGAAGTCCAGCTCTGTCCTGGGCTGTCCTCTGGAGTCTCTGGAAGAGGTGGCCGAGAGGAGGGTGTTAACCAAGTTCAAATCCATCATGAACAACTCCACTCACCCTCTGCACCGGACTGTAGTGGAGCTGACCAGCTCGTTCAGTGACAGACTGAGGCACCGTCAGTGCAAGAAGGAATGATACCACAGGTTGTTCCTCCCTGCTGCTGTCAGACTGTACAATAACACTGTGAAATAACCACATGCAATAGTATGTCCACAAATCACGTGCAATATCAATATTAATATGTCCACATATCATTTACAATAACAACTCATTTACAAATCCCAGCACTAATGTCTCCTTACCACATCTAAACTCCATTTCACATATTGTAAAGAAGATGCTCCTATCTACCTTTCAATCCCAATCATGTTTATATATATGCATATGTATATGTGTATGTGTATAGATATGTGTGTGCATATGGGTATGCGTGTATGGGTGTATGTGTATGTATATGTGTATATGCATATGTATACATATATATGTATATAGGTATGTACGTGGGTGTGTATATGTGTGTATGTATGTATGTATATATATATATATATATATATATATATATATATATATATATATATATATATATATATATATATATATATATATATCCTTGCACACGCTGTTGATGAACATTTTCCTCTACTTGCACCCACCTTGTGTGTTTTCTTAAGAGCTGACATAACGTGGATTTCTCCTCTGTGAGATCAATAAAGTTTATCTATCTATATGCTCGAACACAGCCCCACACAATTGTAAAGGATGGCTCCCACCCTTTGCACAGTGATTTTAAACTTCTTCCCTCCGGATGGAGGTTTTTAATCCCAAGGTGTAGAACAAAGCGAAACAGAAATAGCTTTGTTCCCGCTGCTATCACTGAACTGAATAAGCAGTAGCAGCTATTGCACATGGATTTTTACTGCCTTTTTAGTCCAGTAAATGTATGAAAAATAGGTGGTCAACCCACCACTAATTGCAACAGAATTTATTTCTTCACTAATGGGTGCAGAAATTCCTCAAGAATAACATACTAAAAGTCCCCTAAAATTCAAGCAGTGGAACAGTACCTAATTCACTGGAATCTGAGCATATGTACAGCGACAAAATTGATGCATTTTGTGGGCATATGCTTCATATATACCCAGTCTCTTCAGTACAGTTAAGCTATAAATGTATGAATAACTGAGAAAGAATTGATCTTGTCATGCATTTGGATAAATTATTAATGGAAAAAACACAAATATAAAATGTAATTCAGGTTTCATGACATTTTACTTTGGTATATTGCGACGATAAATGGATACATAATGTATTTCCCAATATACTTTCTAAATACACAGATGTATAGGGTTTAACTTCTGCAACATATATCAACACTTCCAGTGCCATGTTTGGTATTTCCTTGCATGGAATAGGGCTTTGACTGAGTAAAACTGTACTTGAATAATGAAGCTTCAATGTGGTTGCACCTGTTGCATCCTCGTGCGGCTCTTTATCAGGATGATCTGCAACACCTGTGACATTCACGTGCAGACTAAGGACTCTCAGCTGGCGTCAATGAAGAAATGAGGAGTTGCATTTAAGCCAGCAGTGATGAGGGCTGTTTGCCCGAGAATACAACCTTGTTACGACCTTGTATCGACCGTTGGGGACGCTGAGGGCCGCTCCAGAGTTTGACGTTGATGACGTCTGTGAAGGAGGACTAGGGTGAGAGGCAAAAGCTGTCAGCACACATCAGAGGTGATTATCGTTAAAGGCTTATTTGTGAATATAATGTGGTGTTTTTTGCACAGCTAAATTTGAACATTGAAGAAATTGTCTTGTTTGCTCCTCGCGGCTGTGGTGTGCGGAATAATAAACCTACGCAAGCCGTGAGCAGCTGTTCATCTGAATTAACTCTGAAACCTGAACTGAACGTGTTGCTGATAAGTGTGCCTTTAATAGCTTTCTGGTAATAGTATTGAATAATCTCACCTCTGTTCCCCCTCCACAGAGTACAGTTCTGGGAAAAGCCACCTGGGGGGTGTCGGCGGAAAACCTGAGTCCAGAACGTTCGGGCTCCGGTCCGTTGAGGCGCTGAGAGAGCGCGCAGCCTCTTCACCCCACCAGTATTATTTAATTTGTATTTCTTGTACAGTACCGAAGGGTGATTAGAAAATAAAATTGTTTCTTTTGGAGCTGCTTCTGGTTATTTAGCGCTGGGTTCAGTCAGACGCTGGACCGCTCCTCGAGCCGCGTCCCACACATAACAATATGCTGTAGCATCTGTGCCAGCCAGGTAGCTTTCCATTTCTCAGTCAGGTCATTGACTGTGGTCTACTCCTCATCACTTTGTTGCAGATATTCTACAACCCCTGGCAAAAATTATGGAATCACCGGCCTCGGAGGATGTTCATTCAGTTGTTTAATTTTGTAGAAAAAAAGCAGATCACAGACATGACACAAAACTAAAGTCATTTCAAATGGCAACTTTCTGGCTTTAAGAAACACTATAAGAAATCAGGAAAAAAAATTGTGGCAGTCAGTAACGGTTACTTTTTTAGACCAAGCAGAGGGAAATATATATGGACTCACTCAATTCTGAGGAATAAATTATGGAATCACCCTGTAAATTTTCATCCCCCAAACTAACACATGCATCAAATCAGATCTGCTCGTTAGTCTGCATCTAAAAAGGAGTGATCACACCTTGGAGAGCTGTTGCACCAAGTGGACTGACATGAATCATGGCTCCAACACGAGAGATGTCAATTGAAACAAAGGAGAGCATTATCAAACTCTTAAAAGAGGGTAAATCATCACGCAATGTTGCAAAAGATGTTGGTTGTTCACAGTCAGCTGTGTCTAAACTCTGGATCAAATACAAACAACATGGGAAGGTTGTTAAAGGCAAACATACTGGTAGACCAAGGAAGACATCAAAGCGTCAAGACAGAAAACTTAAAGCAATATGTCTCAAAAATCAAAAATGCACAACAAAACAAATGAGGAACGAATGGGAGGAAACTGGAGTCAACGTCTGTGACCAAACTGTAAGAAACCGCCTAAAGGAAATGGGATTTACATACAGAAAAGCTAAAAGAAAGCCATCATTAACACCTAAACAGAAAAAAACAAGGTTACAATGGGCTAAGGAAAAGCATTCGTGGACTGTGGCTGACTGGATGAAAGTCATATTCAGTGATGAATCTCGAATCTGCATTGGGCAAGGTGATGATGCTGGAACTTTTGTTTGGTGCTGTTCCAATGAGATTTATAAAGATGACTGCCTGAAGAGAACATGTAAATGTCCACAGTCATTGATGATATGGGGCTGCATGTCAGGTAAAGCCACTGGGGAGAAGGCTGTCATTACATCATCAATAAATGCACAAGTTTACGTTGATATTTTGGACACTTTTCTTATCCCATCAATTGAAAGGATGTTTGGGGATGATATCATTTTTCAAGATGATAATGTATCTTGCCATAGAGCAAAAACTGTGAAAACATTCCTTGCAAAAAGACACATAGGGTCAATGTCATGGCCTGCAAATAGTCCGGATCTTAATCCAATTGAAAATCTTTGGTGGAAGTTGAAGAAAATGGTCCATGACAAGGCTCCAACCTGCAAAGCTGATCTGGCAACAGCAATCAGAGAAAGTTGGAGCCAGATTGATGAAGAGTACTGTTTGTCACTCATTAAGTCCATGCCTCAGAGACTGCAAGCTGTTATAAAAGCCAGAGGTGGTGCAACAAAATACTAATGTGTTGGAGCGTTCTTTTGTTTTTCATGATTCCATATTTTTTTCCTCAGAATTGAGTGATTCCATATTTTTTTCCCTCTGCTTGGTCTAAAAAAGTAACTGTTACTGACTGCCACAATTTTTTTTTTCCTGATTTCTTATAGTGTTTCTTAAAGCCATAAAGTTGCCATTTGAAATGACTTTAGTTTTGTGTCATGTCTGTGATCTGCTTTTTTTCTAGAAAATTAAACAACTGAATGAACATCCTCCGAGGCCGGTGATTCCATAATTTTTGCCAGGGGTTGTATGACCTTTGCAAAAGCCTCTGCTTGTACTGCATCTTGCGTTCGACCAAGTTGAAAACATTTGGTACTTGCATCATCAGGGATATATTTTTTAGGTATCTGCTTACCAGGTCTAAAGTTCACACGACAGGCCTGCTGGTGTACAGCATCTGCTGCAGGTAAGACAGAGACAAACTCCAGTCGTGACTTCACCTTATGACTCCAGTCATCCTTTCTATCCTCACATGCAACTAAAGCTGCAGTTTTGAAGTCATATGTCCTGACAGGTGTGAGGATGAAATCCTTCTTATTGCCATCATAAATATTTCCTGTTCCACAAGAAAAGACAGTTTCTTTTCTAGTCAAATGGCTTTTCAACAGACCTCAGTTTCTGTGTCTTCTCCTCAGAAGCTTTATTTTCTCTTTTGCAGTTATGAGCCTCAATGCTGGTGTCGCGGAACGAACGGTCCGCCCTAAAAATTGGTCTGCTCTGCCTTCACTGTGCATGCATCATTTGGAACCACAGCAGCACGTCTGAGTCTGATTCTCTGAGTCTGACTCTCTGAGTCAGACTCTCTACACCCAAAGTGATCAAAGGGACTAATGTGATTATTAATCATCAGATGACAAAGTAAAACCTCTTACAACCCCAATTCCAATGAAGTTGGGACATTGTGTAAAATGTAAATAAAAACAGAATACAATGTTTTGCAAATCCTCTTCAACCTTTATTCAATTGAATACACCACAAAGACAAGCTATTTAATGTTCAAAGTTATAAACTTTATTGTTTTTGTACAAATATTTACTCATTTTGAAATGGATGCCTGCAACACGTTTCAAAAAAGCTGGGACAGTGGTATGTTTACCACTGTGTTACATCACCTTTCCTTCTAACAACACTCAATAAGTGTTTGGGAACTGAGGACACTAATTGTTGACACTTCGTAGGTGGAATTCTTTCCCATTCTTGCTTGATGTACAACTTCAGTTGTTCAACAGTCCGGGGTCTCCGTTGTCATATTTTGCGCTTCATAATGCACCACACATTTTCAATGGGCGACAGGTCTGGACTGCAGGCAAGCCAGTCTAGGACCCACACTCTTTTACCACGAAGCCACGCTGTTGTAACACGTGCAGAATGTGGCTTGGCATCATCTTGCTGAAATAAGCAGGGACGTCCCTGAAAAAGACGTTGCTTGGATGGCAGCATGTGTTGCTCCAAAACCTGGATGTACCTTTCAGCATTGATGGTGCCATCACAGATGTGTAAGTTGCGCATGCTATGGGCACTAACACACCCCCATACCATCACAGATGCTGGCTTTTGAACTTTGCGCTGGTAACAACCTGGATGGTCTTTTTCCTCTTTTGCCTGGAGGACACGACATCCATGATTTCCAAAAACAATTTGAAATGTGGACTCATCAGACCACAGCACACTTTTCCACTTTGCGTCTGTCCACTTCAAATGAGCTCAGGCCCAGAGAAGGCGGCAGCATTTCTGGATGTTGTTGATGTATGGCTTTCACTTTGCATGATAGATGTATATGTAGAGTTTTAACTTGCACTTGTAGATGTAGCGACGAACTGTGTTAACTGACAATGGTTTTCTGAAGTGTTCCTGAGCCCACGCGGTAAGATCCTTTACACTATATGTCAGTTTTTAATGCAGTACCGGATTGAAGGTCACAGGCATTCAATGTTGGTTTCGGCTTTGCCGCTTACGTGTAGAAAGTTCTTCAGATTCTCTGAATCTTCTGATTATATTATGGACTGTAGATGATGGAATCCCTAATTTCCTTGCACCTTAACGTTGAGAAGCATTGTTCTTAAACTGTTGGACTATTTTTTCATGCAGTTGTTCACAAAGTGGTGATCCTCGCCCCATCTTTGCTTGGGAATGGCTGAGTTTTTTGGGGATGCTCCTTTTATACCCAATCTTGCCACTCACCTGTTTCCAAACAGGTGTTCTTTGAGCATTCATCAGCTTTCCCAGTCTTTTGTTGCCCCGTCCCAACTTTTGAGTTGATGTAAATGAGCAAATATTTGCACAAAAACAATAAAGTTTATGAGTTTGAACATTAAATATCTTGTCTTTGTGGTGTATTCAGTTGAATATAGGTTGAAGAGGATTTGCAAATCATTGTATTCTGTTTTTATTTACATTTTACACAACGTCCCAACTTCATTGGAATTGGGGTTGTATTTAGTTCATGCACTTGTATCAAAGCGTTTTTTTTTTTTTTTTTTTTTGTGGTGTTGTCATGTTACTTTTTTCAAAATTTTTTGGTTTCTGAATTCTATTTCTATTTCTATTTTTTTTTTTACAGAACATTGCTTAGCTCTGCTATGCACAATTTGTCATTGGTTTCCTAGTGATAACTGGAAGATAGACAAACAGGCATAAAATTGTAACCTCCATCCAATTTTGGTGGTGTAGGTAACAGAACAAGAGCACTGTGCTCGTAGAGCGTGAACCTCCGCCAACACTAGTTTCCAGTTCCACAAATTTTTACCTTGTAAAAACATTTTCAAGGTCAAAGTCCTGTTAGAAGTGACTTTCATAAGCTAAAATACAATACAAAATATAGATCAAAAGGGCTTTTCAATGTTAAAATCAAATATCCACTAAATCTGCAATATCAGATGTGGATCAAACTTAGTGTATTCATTGAGAGTGCCAGTTTGTAGTGATGTTATGCTTGATGCAGATGGCTCGACACAGTATCGATATTTCAAAGCAGAAGTGTCGCTGCAAGATGTTTCGACTCCCCACGTCACGCTGTGAAAATTCACATGACACACCCCAAATGAAGCTTCGTTAAGTCACGTGCGTATCTGCAATGTGTCACACGGATTTGAAACTCTCACAGAGCTGATAAATGGACACAATCCCTCGGTAGTTCATGGGTCTTTTAAGAGTAGGAGGGTTTTGGCATGTGTTATTACTATGGTCATCGACTGATAGAGAGAGAGAGAGAGAGAGAGAGAAAGAGAGAGAGAGAGAGAGAGAGAGAGAGAGAGATTTAAGTTAGATTAGCATTAGATTAGATAAACATGATACATTTATACACACACTGGCACATAGACATTCAGACACTATACATACTGATTTACACACTTACTGACATATATTCAGTACACATACAGAGAAAGATTAATAGGTTAGTGGATCAGTGTAAAGTGAGTGTGAGAACATTAGAAAGTGTTTGTGTGATAGTTTGTGTAGTGAGTGTTTGACAGTGTGAGGAAAGGAGAGATAGGGACGATGGAGGCAAATGTTATCCAACTGTTTACAAGCTGGATAAAATCTATATTCATATGCCAGCAACTTCCATGCCGCGTGAGAGAGTCTTGTCCAAAACTGGAGAGGCAGGAACAAAGAAGAGGAACAGACTCAAGCATAACACAGCTGAAATGCTCTTCTTTTTAAATAAAAACCTTTAAACCCCCAAATCGCCATCATTTTGTACAACTATGGTCACAATTGCACTAGCATTTCTCAATTTATATCTGTTACATACAGTATTTTATGATGGCACAGTCACATTATAACACAAGTATATTATTAATGTCTTTAAAAGAAAAAATAGTAAAAAATCTCAAGCTACACATAAAACCTTTATTATTAAACATACATACAGTAACAGTTCCTGACTGTTTCATGACTTCTCCCTTTATTGTTCCATGTGAGTGCTATGTTGAAGATGGGGGAGCAGATGTCATCATCAGCACCAATGATGTTAGAATGAAGCACTTTGAGGTGACAAAAATGGACATAGAGAGGACTTGTGACCTAGCCAGAAAAGATGTGTCGGCATCAATTATGCTTTGCAAACTTAATACCCATTACTACATTCGATGACATTGAAATCAAGGATGGCTGTTCCAGCGGTATCAAACATTTTGTGTCTGCTACCTACAACCCGCGTGAATGTCTCAAACCTCAACCAACTTCTAGGCATCTTATATATGCTACTCTGGGTCCCGGAGTCTCCTTGCAGCTGGATGTGCCTGGAACACCTCCGTAGGGAGGCGCCCAGGGGGCATCCTTACCAGATGCCCGAACCACCTCAGCTGGTTCCTTTCAACGTGAAGCCTCATACAAAAAAGTTTTGCTCTGTCACTCGTTTTCTCATACATGCCACCTGTATGGGGTGAATTGTCATGTAACTCATCTGCTGAAATTTTTTCAAGTCCTAAAGTTACGTATGCATAATTATGAGCATGGTAGATTTGAGTGACAGCTAGGTGTGGGTGTTTGTGATCGAGGCGGACACCCACTAGTAGATCCCAAGAATACTGCTTGTTTTTGTCTGAGCATTTGAATACAAATATCTGAGGTAATATGAACTGCTGCTCTGGCTTCCTCCCACATCAAAAGACATGCAGGTTAGGTGAATTTGAAAATAAATTGTCTGTAGGTGTGCATGTGAATATGTTTGTCTGTCTATATGTGGCCCTTGATAGACTGGCGTCCTGTCGAGGGTTTACCCTGCCTCACGCCCTGTCCCTGCTTGGATAGGCTCCAGCCCCCCCTTAACCCTTAGTTGAAATAAACGGGTATAGAAAATGGATGGATGGATAGATGAATATGGATTGCTGTGTAATAACAGACCACCTTGTCAGTAACTAGGTTACTTTTGGTACACTGTTAGTGCCATGGTTGAACCAATATGCTGGTCATAATTTTTAATACTCCCACCCACCTCCCCATTGTTACAAAAACAAGCATCAATCAATCAAATTAAACTCATGTTACCTAGCTTGTTAGCCTTAACTAGCTTATTCATTTCCAGATAGGTAAGAGTGTTCAGTCTTCATTTGTGCCACCCAGGTAATGGTGGTCTTGCCCACGCTATACCCTTCACCCATTTATGGTGAGCTGGGAGTTAGATGGTGTCAGGCATTGCCAAGATGGCAAGTTGCCCTATTGGAGTTGCTTCAAAACAGCTCTTCAGAAAGCCTCATTATTTTTAGAGTTGATGGTTTATGCAAATCGATCTGTGTTATTTTTTCCCAGCATGTCAGCTTGTAGGAACAGTGTTTTGTAGACTCCAGAGCGTTGCTGTGATGTTACTAAGAATACAGACAACCAACAGGTCGAGCACTCTGCTACAACATTGTGACATTATTTTAACAATTGTATGCCACACCCCCCTAATAAAACAACGCCGGTGAATATGATAAAAAATACTTAAATAATTATACATTAATTTAATTTAAAAAGGTTATTGAGGCATGGACTTGTGTTGATCAAGGAATATGAAAAACTAAAGGTAAATATAAAATATACATGGTACAGCTATACTGACTGATGTCGGTTATTGTTCGTTTTGCACCCATATTATTTAATTTATTATTACATGCATATAGAATACTAAAATATGACATTCTACATCTATAACAATGGCTCTACACAATCTTTCCAAATCGCCATTTTTGCTTTAAAGACAAATCAGAGTGAAATGTTTGGACATTTTGCATCCTCATGGACATTGGTTGTTGGATATAAACCCTGAATGCTGGTTATTTGTAATTGACCACCACTGAGTTCTGGCCAGAGAACTCAGATTGAAGTTTTTGTTATGTGTCGGACGCAGCTCGGAGAACCGACCAGCGTTTGAAGGACCCAGTATGAAATAAGCAGAGCACGGTACAAAGGCTAACTGAATTTAATACATAACAGTGATCCAAAAACAACAAAAGAAAGTGCGGTCTGGCGTGGTGCGCTCCCAGCAGCGCTAACGGTCCAGAGCCAGAAGCTGTTCGGACCCAAGGACCCCGCCGACACCCCCCAGGTGGCCGCAACAAACCGAGTCTGTGAAAGAAGGAACCATTATGTGAGTCCACACTCTACACACAGAGAGAACACTTAAAGGTGTACAAACAGCAAACACTTCCTGGCTTGATTACTAATCAGCTTCCCAACCTGCAGGCATGGAACATCCAGTTCACAAAACTCCACTGCAGTGGAAGCCGATACATGACTAACATACAGCTCAATATAAAAAGGTGTGAGGGACACCACATTTACTGACTGTATAAATGTTAGTCACAAAATCTAACGTACCTCAGGAAGTGTGCTGACGAGCGTGAGACCTCACCCCCTCCTCTTTCACAGACCGTGCATCAAACCCTGGACGTTCTCTGCATCCACTGATGATGAGATGGCTCCCGAGACGACGATCTCACCCGTCTGGTCACAAGGTCGAGTCTCTGGCAAATACACACTGTATACTCCAGTCTTAAATGCCACCATGTTCCAATCCATATAGATGCACCACAGCTGTGAGTCCTGACGAGCCGCAGGTGATCAGGGTGAGGTCCTGATAACCTCAGCAACACAGCCACTCAGTCCCAAATGCAGCCACCTGGAAGGAAAAACAAAAGACAGAAACAAAAAGGCAGCCAGGCCCCCCAGCCACACAACAGTTTTAGTATGAATGAATGTGAGTATGGCAGAATGAACGCTTGAAGTTGGACAGAAGTTTCTACTAAAATACAAACAAAATACATGTCATTAGTGCAACTAATCCAAATTTATACTGCTCTGAAATTAACAGTAAATACCAGAGCCGGAGTATTAAATAATAGGTACGGTCGGCAACGTCATTTCCACTTAGTTACGGACGCTATTTTGGACTCGCCGCTTGAAAACAAAACTGTACGTGCACTCACAACCATTGTTGATATAGTCATCTTTACTGTTATTTGTAAAGGCCTGCCGATTTGGTCATGCCAAATGGCATATGAGTATGTAGAGAGCCTTGATAGGTGTGCAAAAGTTGCTGCAGTTAAAGTTAAAGTTGCTGCAGTTAAAAAACTCATAGTTGGATCTCGGGATCAAGCTGATGGCCCATTGTGAGGCGAGCTGCCATCTGTCCCACCCCTGCCTCTCGGCGCCCCCTCGATGCTCTTAGCTGAGTGTCCTTTGGAGTCCGAAGCACTTACTTTGAAAAAAATTGTGTTCAAAGCAGACCCTGTTGCCTCAATACCCCAGCTTGGAATAAAGGATTAGGACTCCGGTTCTATTTTGTAGGCTTTCTTTCTCTGAACTGGGGCCATGATTAAGAGGGACGGCCAGGGGCGTTCATATTGTGCTGCTAGAGGTGAAATTCTTGGATTGGCGCAAGACAGATGAAAGCAAAATCATTTCCCAGAAATGTTTTCATTAATCAAGAACAAAAGTCGGAGGTTCGAAGACAATCAGATACCATCGTAGTTCTGACCATAAACAATCAGACACTGATAAAGTTACCCTGAAACATAACGAACTGAACAACTCACATCATCAGGGACTTCTGACCAACTGTGTGACCATTGTGGAGTCGTGCTGAAACTGGAGGTTACCACACACACACACCCGAACATTCCAACCTAAAGCACAGAACTGAGTGATTCACCTCAAAACGGGACTTCAAAATAAAAGCCTGTAATACCAACGTCTTAACATGAAGCATTCACAACATTGGTGATGGATTAAAGAAATAAGGTAAACTATTTATACATTTTTATTGTGTTAATCGTCAGTTTGGTGACAGAATATTAATTTTGTTTGTATATGGAGTGCCTGCAGAGGCCTTCGATATTTACAAAACCTTCGACACCACAGTTACACACTGCAAACTCAGAGCACCACAGACGTAAACAGAGGACTCAGTACCCACAGTCACGAAACAGCAACACTTACCACTGCATTGTAACTTTTTCCTTAAATGCTAGCTCACAAAATTTCCCCCTTGGTGTTGTGGTTTTGGCTCATTAGTAAAGTAGGACACTCATGGGCTATTGTGAACACTTTCATTTTAACCCTAGAAACCATTTGTATTGAACCAAAGATGCACTTGACAAGGGGCTCCACCAATGTGCACACAGCGAATGTGTACTGGATCCACAGTCGCATCCCTGACCAGACAGGGGTGGCCAAACAACATGATAATCAACTCTTTGACTACTACAGTAACATGAATACAGCTTAAGACAGTCTAGCGAGAAGGGTAGAAGTCAAAGAGTTGGGGTCACAGTGTTGCCAAGTGCATTTTTAAAGTAATCATGGTAATCATATCATCATCAATCCTCAGCAAGTAATCATCATAATTCATCAGTTTATGTGTTCCTTTAAAGATAACATATAGTACCTAAGTTCTTAGGTTTCCATTTGATAGCATAATGGTTATACTTTTTATTTTCCTATAGTATGCTAACAGAGTTACTTTAGATAGATACCAGTACACTCACATACTCATAGCTTCTGTTTCTACAATAAAATACCAGATTTATAGCTTAGCCTGCTAACTATATTTAATTTTACTACTAGTCTACATACTAAATTACCTATACTACAATATTCTCCTGTGATGTCTTATCCTTCTTATGTCTTATTATTTATTATATATATATACCTTTTCTTGAGCTGCTTGGGTGGGTAGGGAGAGTTCCTACCCACCCAAAAGCTTTTCAGCCTACCATCCCTGGTTCTCAAGACCAGGCACCTAAGTGGCTCTACTCTACTCTTTTCTACTCTCCTATTTTACTCTTCCTTTTTAGATATTTAGATATAACTTTATATACTAGCATAGTTCCACCTTAGAATTGGAATATAATAGATATTCCAATTCCTATATTCCAATTAATAATAAAAGATATACCTTACTGAATTTTCTTGGCTGTGTGTGACCTGTGTGCTGCCATGGAAGCCTGACAGCCATCGAGCAGTAAGAGCGTCCTGTGGCAAAAGAACATTACCAAACCAGCTCCGTCCACTAATAAACAGAAAACAGGATTCCTTTCCATTCCTTCATGGAATGGTAAGGAATCCTGTTTCGTGCAGGAATCCTGTGCAGGAAGGAACGCTGAAAGAACGAACGCTGAAGTAAATCGCTATTCTTGCAAATCGCCGACTTTAGGGACAGCAAGAGAAGACGAAGAGAAATGCAACATATAAGAAGCAAATCAGAGTGTGTCGCCAGTAAAGGGTGAAAAAAACCCCAACAAGTGTTAATGTGTGGGGAGATAAAAAAAAAAAAAGAGCGAGAGGAAAGAACAAAGAAACCATAAAAGGGAGGAGATAAGAAACAAAAAAAGAGAAGCTGTCTGTGAGAGTGAAATACTGCAGATATATAGAGAGTTAGAAAGTGAGAGCGTTCACAGTAAGAGGGAGCAGTAAGAATAAAAACTAAATTAAAAAAAGGAAAACGAGCAGGCTGAAGATAGCAAGCAGAGAGAGCGGAATTAGATCAAATAAAGGAGGTACGGGACCAATGTAAGGAGAGAGAGAGAGAGAGAGAGAGAGAGAGAGAGAGAGAGAGAGGGGGGGGGGGGGGCTTCCTTGACACATAACAAATATGAGACATCTACAGAGAGAGAACGAGAGCAAGGCATCTGTGGGAAGAAGCTGTTGCTGGAAAATGTAGATAGACACCGAGAGAAAAGAGGCGAAGGGATCCAGAGCACGGAGGGGCCAGCACTGCTCAGGCAAAGGAGGAGGAGGAGGAGGAGGAGGAGAAGGAGAAGGAGAGGGAGGAGGAGGATAGAAGCAAGCCAGGACTGTTTGAGGAGGAGAGAGAGGCAGCTCCGGAGGTCCACAGACAGCAGACTGGCCACTAACGCTGCTGAGGGACTGAACTGTGAGCAGGCACACTGAGACACGCACACACACACACATCCTATAGGAGGGTACGAGACATGTCCAGGCTGTCCATGGACACACACACAGGACGCCAGAGAGGACAGACCGCAGACGTCCGAGCCTGAGGAGCCATGGAGAGCAGCATGTTCTTTGGTCAGTGTTTTGTGTGTGTGTGTGTGTGTGTGTGTGTGTGCGCGCACGCGCGCGTGCATCTGTGCATGTTAACACATGATCTAAATGTTCAGTTAATGTGCTGCAGGGTGATTATTTTTATGTGTTCTGGATACTAAAATTATGAGGAAGAGCTGTTTCCCCTCAAAGGGAAAGAGTTCCAAGTTAAAGGACCTCAGAGAGATGGCTGTGGGGTTTGTGTTCCCTTCTAGCACTTCATCACAGTCAAATGTAGGTTTTATATCTACAGAAAAGTGTGTTTAAAGCTCTCCAGGCTGTTTCTTACAGGAGAACAATGGACCAGAAGGGCGGTTGATTCTGAGAGCAAAAAGTATGAAGTTTGACACTGAGAGCTTCAGTAACAAGTCATTTATTGGATAGACAGGATTTACATTATTATTATTATTATTTTAAAAATGTATTTTTCATTTGCCAAGATATCTGTAATTAGAGTTTGATAACAAAATTCTAAATTAGGATACGTCCAAGTAATAATAATGTGCCATTGTTGTCTAATCCAAGAGATACTGTTCAATTTTGGATGTCTGAGATACAAATCTGAGATATTTCCATTTCAAGTTTGTCCTCAGTTATTCTAGTGTTATGACTTATTATGACTTGTCAAAACGCAGCTGTAGATATCCTCAGTTTAAGTTTGCACTATAAACAACCCCTCTGGAGACACCGATAATGAAATTATGTGTATGTTGAAAGCATTTATGACTCAGCACAATTTCTATCATATAAAATTACTGATTATCACATATCTTGTCATCCTGACTGCTCACATCATCATTAGATATCTGATGTTTACTTGTAAAAAAAATCTTGATATATCTACAGATAATCAGATTTGATTAGCTTGTGATTAGCTTGTTGCTAAATTCATTCATTGCTAAATTCATTATCATACGAAGAGATGACAATTTAGCAAAAATTATTAATTTGTTACCCATGGAACAAAGGTAATTGAGAGTGATGATAAGCACTTTTAAATGTTTTTTCCCCTCCTTGTTTCATTCTTTGTAGCGTAATTGCTAACATACAGCACAACATTTGAAATGTTGCTTTCTGGAACGATTACTAGGGTTACACAGCGAGTCAAATTGCTACTGTAAATCTGTGCCATCATAATAGAGATTAAATTCTTACTAGGAAAAATGTAGTTCGAGATGTGTTAAATTACAGTTCTTTGTTGTCAAATCAAACCGAATTTCATTTTTAACCCAGAGTAGTCATGTTGCAATTTCAACTATTCAACTATTCACCTTTGTATACTGGCATAGTTCTACCTTAGAATTGGAATATAATATATAAGATATACCTTACTGAATTTTCATGTAATTACGGTTTATTAATTGAAACTTTTCTTTTTTTTAGCTGGGTGCCATATAGTCTTTAAAACTTTAACAATACTTGCAGGTAACACACACACAAGCTTTTGATTTCATTGTGGTCAATTTTTACTCACTGTCCATTGACAGGAATAACATAAAATAGGTGTAACAAGTGGAGTTAGATGGTTCCCTGCTTTTAAAGGCCCTTGATATTCTCTGTGGATATCTAAGGCTCCTTCCATTAGTTCTTATTGAAGAGATTGAGGAGGCTTAGGAGGACTTAATGCATGAGTGGCTCCTCGTGGAGTGCTCTTCTCACGGTTGGCTTACAATCACAGTGGAGAAATAATTACACTGGGATCCAGATTTCTGAGGGGGTGATTTGTTCAATGAAAGTCTCTGTTTTCATCCTTCGGGATTAAAGCGATCTGAAGTCACAGACCGTGGCTTGTAAGAACGAGCAGGATTTTCCCTTGTTGTACCATACACAGTGAGCAGGGGGAGTGAAGTGCAAAGGAAAGGGAGCTAGCTCATAAATGAATAAGCTGTCAGGTGCACAGACAGCCAGGTGTGACACTTCAAGAAAGCACAGAGAAAAATAGAGGTGACAGAGGTCTGGCTGGATGGACGACTTCTGAATTCGGCCTCATTTAGCCTAAAATCGTATGAAGTGAAAGAGGATGAGCCGCTGGCTATCAAACGTGCTCAGACGGGGATCACAGCCTGCAGATGGTGATGCATTTGTGTGGGGGTGTTTTTTTTTTTATCTCCGATTTGTTCCTGATGATATACTTTGAGCTGTGTTGTAAGTAAAATGCGAACATCTGATCTCCACTGTGCAAAATGTGAATAAAAAAATAAAAAAGAAGAAGAAGAACAAGCAGAGGAAAGGTCACAGTTACGTGACGTGCATCATATTGGCATTCCTGAATGCAATCCTATCTGTACTGCACGGAGAAGGCGGATGGTATCTCTTAAAAGATTAATAATGCTGTTTGCGTACCAGCCCTGCAGCAGCACTACTGTTTAACCGAAGCGTATTTTCTGTTACACTGATTTATTCTGGTTGAAGTAAAGCCACGAGGCTCTTGACCTGTATAAAAAATGATGATGTAATGAATGAAAAACACAAGTTGTCCAACAGCATCAAAAGCAGACAGTTAAAGAACCGTAACCCAGCGGGGTAATGGGTCCTTAGTGCGAGCTACAATCATACAACCTATTAGTGTTGTTGAGTCGGAGGCCCAGAGGATTTCTAGCGGTTGCGTCTGGCTTTGCAGTTGAAGTTTAGCGGCACATAAACTTCTTTTTGGTGAACCTCAGATTACAGAGTGCATGGGAAGTGATTGTTGGATGTGATTCAGAGACAGCTGTGTTTATTAGCCTTCATGACAGCGCCGATGTAAAGGCGGCAGCATGCAGCTCTGAGCCAAAAGGCACGCTAAGTGAGAATTATATATGCTCTTACATCCACACTTTATCTTGAAAAGATTTACTGTGAAATCAGTGCAAGTGTGTTAAAAAAAGATGAAAGTTTTAAATCTACCCTTTGGACACACTTTGTTCATTTTATTTGCAGCAAAATTGATTTTATCCTCTCCAGCTGAAGGGACTCAGTGATGTGGGCACACATCAAGGGTCACGGAATATAATCGGCAAACTCAATGAAAACATGAAGGTGTTAATCACATCAGCATGTGAGCGATTTTGAGCGGAACTCACATTTATCTCATAATTGGATTTGTGTTTTGTGAAGGTAGGCAAAGTCTCCGGGAGAGATATGCTCTTTTTTTTTATCGTGGAGTCTCGGCCTCTCTGGACAGATCTTATCGCCGGGATCAGAACATGAAGAGAAGCGGAGATAGAGGAGAACGGCACAAGATGATTAATTATTAATGCCAGTCAGCGTCCTCCAGACATCGTTTTTACTCTCTCCCTCTCTCTCTTTTGACACACTGCCGCAGGAGTAAAAGCGCTTCAGCCCAGATAAGTGAATTGCTCAGAAAGGGCAATGCAGAGGACGGTCAGGGTCGAAAGCAGGCCATGATACTGTAGCTGTCCTCTCCCCTGTGGACACAACATGCAGTTAAAATCCTAAAGTTTATGTGCTGAATCATTAAGCTCACAGATACAAACATGTAGGCTTTGTAAAGGTCATTTCCATCCAGCATTTACTGTATATTGTTACTCTTAAAGAACCTCAGAGTCCAAAATGTCTCATAGGATAACTGTCAGCATTCATGGCAAGGCACCACCGTGTCTTCCACACAATGGGTCATGGTTAGCAACCACCCGTGCAGACCACCAGTGATAATTGGGCACCTCCATGGCATTTTTTCCACTTACTGGGATCCTTAGCAGGGAAACACACTACATTGCCAATAATGTCATAAACGTTCACAATACATGCAAATAGTATGGTTGAACTGAGTCTCCCTAACACCCCTACAGGGTACCATTCTACAACCCCTGGCAAAAATTATGGAATCACCGGCCTCGGAGGATGTTCATTCAGTTGTTTAATTTTGTAGAAAAAAAGCAGATCACAGACATGACACAAAACTAAAGTAATTTCAAATGGCTACTTTCTGGCTTTAAGAAACACTATAAGAAATCAGGAAAAAAAATTGTGGCAGTCAGTAACAGTTACTTTTTTAGACCAAGCAGAGGAAAAAAATATGGAATCACTCAATTCTGAGGAAAAAATTATGGAATCATGAAAAACAAAAGAACGCTCCAACACATCACTAGTATTTTGTTGCACCACCTCTGGCTTTTATAACAGCTTGCTGTCTCTGAGGCATGGACTTAATGAGTGACAAACAGTACTCTTCATCAATCTGGCTCCAACTTTCTCTGATTGCTGTTGCCAGATCAGCTTTGCAGGTTGGAGCCTTGTCATGGACCATTTTCTTCAACTTCCACCAAAGATTTTCAATTGGATTAAGATCCGGACTATTTGCAGGTCATAACATTGACCCTATGTGTCTTTTTGCAAGGAATGTTTTCACAGTTTTTGCTCTATGGCAAGATGCATTATCATCTTGAAAAATGATTTCATCGTCCCCAAACATCCTTTCAATTGATGGGATAAGAAAAGTGTCCAAAATATCAATGTAAACTTGTGCAATTATTGATAATGTAATGACAGCCATCTCCCCAGTGCCTTTACCTGACATGCAGCCCCATATCATCAATGACTTTGGAAATTTACATGTTCTCTTCAGGCAGTCATCTTTATAAATCTCATTGGAACGGCACCAAACAAAAGTTCCAGCATCATCACCTTGCCCAATGCAGATTCGAGCTTCATCACTGAATATGACTTTCATCCAGTCATCCACAGTCCACGATTGCTTTTCCTTAGCCCATTGTAACCTTGTTTTTAATCTGTTTAGGTGTTAATGATGGCTTTCATTTAGCTTTTCTGTATGTAAATCCCATTTCCTTTAGGCGGTTTCTTACAGTTCGGTCACAGACGTTGACTCCAGTTTCCTACCATTCATTCCTCATTTGTTTTATTGTGCATTTTCGATTTTGAAACTTATTGCTTTAAGTTTTCTGTCTTGACGCTTTGATGTCTTCCTTGGTCTACCAGTATGTCTGCCTTTAACAACCTTCCCATGTTGTTTGTATTTGGTCCAGAGTTTAGACACAGCTGACTGTGAACAAGCAACATCTTTTGCAACATTGCGTGATGATTTACCCTCTTTTAAGAGTTGATAATCCTCTCCTTTGTTTCAATTGACATCTCTGATTCATGTCAGTCCACTTGGTGCAACAGCTCTGCAAGGTGTGATCACTCCTTTTTAGATGCAGAGTAACGAGCAGATCTGATTTGATGCAGGTGTTAGTTTTGGGGATGAAAATTTACAGGGTGATTCCATAATTTATTCCTCAGAATTGAGTGAGTCCATATTTTTTTCCCTCTGCTTGGTCTAAAAAAGTAACCGTTACTGACTGCCACAATTTTTTTTCCTGATTTCTTATAGTGTTTCTTAAAGCCAGATAGTTGCCATTTGAAATGACTTTAGTTTTGTGTCATGTCTGTGATCTGCTTTTTTTCTACAAAATTAAACAACTGAATGAACATCCTCTGAGGCCGGTGATTCCATAATTTTTGCCAGGGGTTGTATTATGCTCGCCCACAATCCAAAAAAAAAGTGCAAAACGGGATGAAATGGCTTACTTCCTTACAGGCTGGCTTATAAAGTGCAGACCTGGCAAGCCACACGAAAACAAAAGTAAGGAGCTGCGCCGGGGTGGATGCGCTCTCAGTCAGAACTGCAGAAAACACTGTTTTTTGATTAAAATTTTTACCTTGATGGAGCACGATTAAAAACAAGTTTCAGTCTGTACTCACTAGGAATAACCTGTTTAGGGCCCCTTTCCACATAGTTCGAATTTGGTCGAATTGCGCATGAAGTGCACATGAAGCAGGAATCGGATGCAATATGTGTAACATCGTAGCTACCTCTAATGCCTCGTACGCCTGTTGCTACAACTATTGCGCCACACCAGCGGTTTTAAAGGACAGAGTGTGCGCTGTGAGAGCCCATCAAACCCTCTCGCAGCAGGTGTCAGCCAAATTCCAGGTGACACGCACGAATGTCTAACACCGTTTGTTTTGCAATTAGAAAATATGTTGCCATTCACACTATTAATATGACAACAGTCAGCAGACAATCACTGTCAAGCTGGATGTGAAATTTGTCTAAGTGCCCCACATGTGTGGCTTTGCAAACAGACACGGTGACACATTGGTATGTGCACTGAACTGACAGGAGATGTGGCTGCCCACAGGAGTGATATGGAGATATGTGGTTCTGGACGTCCCAGCTGGAGAACATGTACTGTGTTTGGACGGACATGAACTAACAACTGTCCACTGTGACGCACGTGTGTCTGCATGCTGTCATCCCATGGACATACATAAAAACACATATCGCTGTTGCAATGGGCTGCAGCGAGCGCGTGCACACCGTGCACAATGACAGGCTACCCCAGGTGATCCGGACTGTCAGATCATAACACGCAGCGGGCAATCTGAATGTCACGCCACCCACGTGAGCTCTGTTCCACATGACGCGGTGTCTGTTCTGCAGTGCGGCATCCACAAGACATGCGTGTTGGGCAGGACACGTGCACGGGGCCGGCTGGACACGCTGCCAGCAGATGTGGACATGATAAGAGCGCCCTGCTTCTCATTCATGTCATTTCATGACTGTACATCTGTGACTGTCTGATCCTCTTCATATTTGTATTGCCCGCTTGATAAGAGGGATTCAATAAAATGCAGTGTTTTTATATGGTGTGTGGTTTTATTTTTTTAAAAATACGTCCATGTCCTTCATGATATCAGGCATTTTCCTGCACCCTTCAGAGGACAGCGATTGTAGCTCAGTGGTAAAGTTTCTGACTGGCAATCAGAGCTTTTGGAAAGTGCAGGTTCAAATCCTGTGGGTGGCATGTAATTTTTTATTTTTTTTTTTTTGGACCACAAAATCACTAAGGGCTCTTGAGCAGCGTCCTTAATCCCCAGGTTGCTCCTGTTGTGTAGTGAGTGTCTTGCATGGCAGCACCCTGACATCAGTGTGTGTGTCTGTGTCAGTGGGTGAATGGGAGGTATAACTGTAAAGCTGTTTGAGCTTCTGATGTAGATGGAAAAATGCTCTATAAATGGAGTCCAATTACCTATGCAGTCCATTCAGGATTAGATGAGAAGGAACAGTGCTCTGTGCAATAGCCCTATATGTCACCATTCCTTTGACAGAATGTAATTTCAGCTATACCCAAGGACACCTGAGACAATGAGAGTAAGAGTGGACGCTCCAGGAGATTGATGGTGCGGACCTTTGTTCTTCTGCAAAGGTATCAGGATCATCTCTGTTTACATCTCTGTTACCTTCCCAGACATCTCACCCTCTCAAAGGGTGATGTCCCAGAGACACAAATGTCACTGTCTGCCAGGGTCGGACTGGGAACAAATTTTGGCCCTGGCATTTTTCCTCTGGACCAGCCCACTATTGGCCCGACGAATCCACCCCCAAACACGCATACCCACCAGTCCATACCGAACCCCCAATGAACAAATACTATACACCTAAACACCATGAACACACACCTAAACACACACTTTCACTGTCATTTCACCTTGATCATAGTACAAAACGCGGACCCGGCGCCACGAGGGGGGCAATTACATATTTTGACGAATTACAAGTTTAAATGACTATATATATATATATATATATATATATATATATATATATATATATATATATATATATATATATATATATATATATATATATAAAACATCATGAGGTTTATGTCACAGAAATCCTACTTTACAATCACACTGCAGTCATTGTTAAATTATTTCCTTTTGCATTTATAATAAACATTTGTATTTATTTAGTGTTTGTTTTTCTGGTTGAAATAAGATATAAATAATCTACCAGACTTCAAAAAATATACAAGTTTCCATGTTATTTTATTTGTCTAAAAGTTTTAATACAGATGAAAGGTTTCTAAAGAACCATTTATTGATTTATTTACCTGTTTTAATTATAAGTGTTCTAAACTTTTTTTTTTTAACAGTAATCAGAAATTTTGAGGTAACAACAAAAAAACATTTCCAATGATTTTTCTTCAGAAAACTGCTCTCTAAATGAGCAGTCCTGTCACACGTTAATGTTTTGTACAGCACACAAGCGGAAAAACGTTTTTGTGTCTCCAAAGTGTGTGTGTGAGTGAGAGAGAGAGAGAGAGAGAGAGAGAAGAGAGGTAATGTGTAACCACTGCTATGATTCACACAGCAGCAAATTAAGGAGCTGAAGTCCGTAGCTGTTGCATTTAAAGATTAACAAAAGTAAAGCACAGTTAACTAAGATAAAAGAAACGATTCCAACCTTGTATCAGTAGAAGAGTGGAGAGAAGTCCAGGCGCCGAGGACTCAATCCATTCACAGGGGTGGGAGCGGCCGCCTGCTCTTCCTGCAATCTGATTCGCCACCCTGTACGCTTCTCCATTGTCACTGGCTGTTGGTCATGTCAATCATTGTGCTCGATTGTAAGTCTCCATTGTGTGATCAAATGGAAACAAAACTGAAACCTAGAATAAGACTGCGCCGTGTATGAAACACTACAGAACTTTTATTTTGACACAAATTCAGGAAGTGGCTCTGTAGCTGCGCCGATTAAATGCTGTAGCTTCACCGATCACAGACTTTCCTCGTGTTGACAGCAGCGCGCGGTTTGAGAACACTGTATATTTCCATAATCTGTATAAATATGGGATGGCCGGCCCACGCATGTCTAAACGTGCAGCGGCCCACCGGGCAAATGCCCAAAATCACAGATTACCAGTCCAAGCCTGCTGTCTGCATTAGTGAATCGATCAACAAGTTTGACACTTGCACCAGATATAGACACATCAGCTGTTGGCTGTGTCCAAGAACTCATTCAAAGCCTGTATCTTAGTCTTCAAAGAAGATTGCAAACACCGACACTCTGAGTCCTCACTCAACTTTCCACATGCTGCAATCAGGACATCATTGATTCCACCAAGATAACAGCTTCATCTGCAAACTTAATGTTATTGAATCTCTTCTCACTACCAATGGCACCAAAGTAGCTGGACTCTATCCTAACCCAACACCCACTCCATTGCAAGCTCTCAATACAGCAGGAGTCAGAATACACTCCTGATTAATGCTTAGCCCAGCAGTCACTGGGTGAGAGGTGGCGTATACCTTGGACAACTGGCAGGCTTTCACAGGGCAATACAAGTGGGAGGAAGGTGGAGCACCCGGAGGGAACCCATGAAAACACGGGAGGACATACAAACTCTACACAGAAAAGACCAGATGGGAAGCGATCCCAGGATCTTCTGCTGTGACGCAGCAGTGCTAAGTACACATGAAGATAACATACAGAAAGAGTTTTTTTTTTAATGTAATGAAAAGCAAGGAAGAGGCAAGAGGATGGCAACTCTGGATCACTGGACTGAATACCAATTTGACAGATACCACCATTTGAAATGATCACCGATTCATGTTCATGTATGATTCTTCTGTATGATTCTTTTCATGTGCCGCCTCCAATGAAGAAGAAGAAGAAGATGAAGAAGAAGACAAACCCCTTTGAATACAATGAAATAATCACATTCTTCACCATACATGGCCAAAAATGTGCAAGATGCGAAAATTTTCTCTAGCATATACAAGTAGCATACTGGGCTTCTAGTAACTTAGAACTAAAGATGCCAATTGTACTGGAATTTTGTGATGAAACCAAGGTTTTTATTATCTATTTCTTCACTGTTTTAAGTGGTTTTATACCAGGGATCTCCAGCCTTGTCTCTAGAGAGCACTTTCCCTGCATGTGTTCCATGTCTACCTTCTCTAGTCACAGCAAATTTTTAAAAAGCTGGTGTGTTGCAGCTTTTGATTGGCTGAGTACACCTAACTGAGCTAATTATGTGTGAGCGGAGTGGAGAGTGTTAGAAAACATAGAGAACTGGAGACAGCCCGCTTATATAGCAAACTCTGTGTGCATAAGCAAGTTTCAAACATGTTAAACATATCTGACAAACTGAGCATGATGATTTGCCTACGTCTCAGCTCTGGTTTAAAAAAATAACAAAATTTCAATGCAGCAATATGAAGTACACATATTTTACATTTTAAAATGTTGGAGTATATGTGGCAGGGTGTGATGCTGGCCCCGTTTGGAAGATGAGGATCACAGCAGAGCTGTCTTGTGAGCAAAAGAGCATGCTTTTAATTAAGCACGGAATGCTCCTGCCAGCAGATGAGCTGATGTTAGATGAGCCAGATTTGCTCCAGAGATGACAATTCACCAAGCTGGACACCAAAGACAGCAATCATCAGATAGTTGGCAGTCCAAGGTGCACTCAAGGTGACTGAAGATAGAAAGGTTTGACTTGGCACAGCAATCCAGAGTGGGTGGAAAGAAAATTCCACAAGGAAAAAAGGGGACAGATGGCTCTAGTCTGGAAGACTTGCAGAACCCAGAAGGGAGAGAAATAAGCAGTGCAACAAAAGACTTACAATTATGATGGCATGTGTCTGCTTGAGTTTAACCATGTCCTCTCCTGGGCATGAAGTAGGTCATGAAGTTCACTGGAAAAGTGTCACCCGATGCTTTTAGTTTGCGAGCCCACGTTGCCCAAAATTTAAAGCAACTGTTGTTTTTTTATGTTAAAATCGTGGCTTCAAAATCATTTTGCTGGTGCATCAACTTATAGGAAGAACAGCATTTCTGTCATTGCCACATCCCTCCAAAAGGCCTGGTATTGCAGTTTACGAGGTCTGTTAGAAAAGTATTGGACCTTTTAATTTTTTTCAAAAACCTGATGGATTTGAATCACGTGTGCTTGCATGAGCAAACCTTGAACCTTCGTGCGCATGCGTGATTTTGCCATGAAAAGAGCTGCAGCGAAATTCATCGGCACGAAGCTGATGGTGCAGCAACAGAGCCTCCGTGATGAAGTCTCACAGGACATGTTGTAACATGCCCTGACATGTCCAGCTTGTCCACAATTTCTCGGATAGTCACACGACTGAAAAGCCACCAAAAGCCGTCTGAATCTTCCAAATGGTTGATGAGCTGGGCGTGTTACAACATGTCCTGTGAGACTTCATCACGGAGGCGCTGTTGCTGCACCATTAGCTTCGTGCCGATGAATTTCGCCGCCACTCTTTTCATGGCAAAATCTTCTGTCACAGTGGAATGTGCCGAAAAAGTGCTGATGTCCACCTCTTCCGCAATTTCTCGGATAATCACACGACGGTCCCGCATCACCACAGCGTTCACTTTGGAAATGACCCAGTCGTTTCAGCGTGTTGATGCCAATTGGAGCGTGGCGCGCCCTCCACCGTTATGCGGCCGTCTTTAAACCAGTTGTACCGCTCCTTAATCTGTGTGATGTCCAGAGGATCGTCACCGAAAGCCATCTGAATAATCCAAATGTTTCCACCTGGCTGTCGCCCAGTTTGTGGCAAAATCTGATGCAGTCGCGCTGCTCCAGTCATTCCGCCATTTCCTTGCAAAGAAAAAATGACGAGAGACTACACCCATCCTCACACAAAGGCTGCTTACAAGCAAATGACGCAACCGACATGCGTGAAAAAAATCACGTATGCGCACGAAGGTTCAAGGTTGGCTCATGCAAGCACACGTGATTCAAATCCATCAGGTTTTTGAAAAAAATAAAAAGGTCCGATACTTTTCTAACAGACCTCGTATAACTCTGGTGTGACGTGGTGAAAAACGTCTTGCAACAACTGTAAATTCTAATTACCAGGCAAAAGATTTTATATAGCTGGCATTCACCCACCAGCTAGCTGTAAGAAGAAGCTAGCTCAGTGTATGATCAGAAGCTAGGTAAGCCCATTTTGATAGTTTAGCCTGTAAGTAATTTGAGGTCATGTTAGCAAATTTGCTACACATCATGCGCAGATATTGAACTGTCTAATGCATATTATAGACAATGTGCTTGTAACATTGTCTTTTATATAATGGCTGAGTTGTCATTTGACTGGTGGCTTGTATGTCACATGACATGGATTATTCATACCATTTGCCATTGTGTTTCATTGACAGTGCAATAGTTTTTTTTAGCGTGCAATTTTGATGCTGTATGAAATGTGCTATTGCATGTCCCGACCACCGCACGTGCTCACACCCGGGGGGGGGGGGGCGGTGTTTAGCTAAAAATAGCAGAGTTTGTTTTGCTGGCAGACGATGATTTGAATGAGCTAATTGACGATGCTAATTCTTCTAATGCACAAAAAAAAATAAAATAAATAAATAAATAAATAAATAATCCACTACACTGTAAGCCTTCTGGAGGCATAAAGAGTTATTACGATGAAAAGTTGGACTAATTTCTGATGTGATTTTTTGTTGGACTGAGCAACTACACAAAGTCTTTTTTTTTCTTCTTCTTTTTTTTTTTGGAAGTTCACAAAGTCATTGAACGGCATCACGGACTGCATCTAACTGTTTTTCCAAGTTCACTGAGAACAATTTTGGACTCCAATTTAAAGTTCATGTTGGACTGTTGACATCAAACCACCAGTGGAACAACAAATGTAAGTCCCTTTCTGTTATTTATAAATTAATAAAATATCAAATAACAAAGATTTATTTTAGCTGTTACATATAAAACAACTAATGAATTCGGCGACGCCTCATTGAATGGTACGTTCCATCTTTCACGTCACGAAATATTCGTACCATTGAACTCAAAAACATTCATTATTTGTATACCATTACCCTCTCCAAATTAAAATGGTTAGCAAACAAAATAGTGTTACAGTATATGGGCTGAAAATGCAAGTGGTATTTTAGCTAGAGTACAACATTATCATTCTTTTTGTCATCAAAACCTGTATTGAATCTTATTAAAAACGTAGTATCATGATCAAATGAATAATCACTCCTGCATGGAAGAAATTCTCTTAAAGAAGAATCAGAAATGACCGTTATCATCAAGGATTACAATTTATGCTTACAAATAATATTACTTTAAAGATAAAATATTTGCCACACATTCCTTTCTCCATAATTTATGGGGACGGTGATGTAATTATGCTTTGGGATATGTATCGAATTGTGCAGCTCATCTCTCATTGCACTCCTACAACAAATATAAACATGGTGTCATATCTGTGTGAAATCCTGCATGATTGTGCTGCCTCGTTAATTGACATGCTTCTTTGGTTCCTGGTGTTGCTGACTCCGTTTACATCAGTTTGTCAACAAATGAACGTCTATTGTTGTCCATGGGGAAGCTCAAACTGTGGATGTATTTATGACAGTAGTGAAAAGAAAAATTAGACTTGGCACCTGTAGGGGGACCCAGAGAGCAATTTTGTGTTATGTTGCTTTGTCTGTTCCTATGCTGCTGTTTCAGGGTTTTGACGTTAAAGCTACAGTGTGTAGGATATAGGGGGGGTATAGAATATGGATGGATGGATAGCCATCTGTTCATTAGTGCAGCAGTGATTCAGTCTTCTTCTTTTTTCAGCTGCTGTCGTTAGGGGTCACCACAGCTGATCAATAGTTTCCATCTCACCCTGTCCTCTGTATCTTCCTCTGTCACACCAACGTCCTGCATGTCCTCCCTCAGCACATCCATAAACCTCCTCTTTGGCCTCCCTCTTCTCCTCCTGCCTGGTGGCTCCATTCTCAGCATCCTTCTCCCTATGGTCCCTTCTCTGCACATGTCCAAACCATCTCAATCTCGCCTCTCTGACTTTGTCTCCAAACCGTCCCACCTGAGCTGTCCCTCTAATATGTTCCTTCCTAATCTTGTCCATTCTTGTCACTCCCAAAGAGAATCTCAACACCTCCAGCTCTGCCTCCTGTCTTTTTGTTAGTGGCACTGTCTCTAAGCTGTACAACATAGCTGGTCTCACTACTGTCTTGTAAACTTCCCCTTCACTCTTGCTGATATTTTTCAGTCACAAATCACTCCTGCCACCTTTATCCACCCACTCCACCCTGCCTGCAGTCTGTTCTTCACCTCTCTGCCACAGTTGACCCCAAGCATTTAAACTCATCTACTTTCACCACTTCTACTCCTTGTAACTGCAGTATTCCACTGGGCTCCCTCTCATTCATATACATTTACTCAGTCTTGCTCCTACTGACTTTCATTCCCTTGCTCTCCAGAGCAAATCTCCACTTCTCCAGGTTAGATTCAACTTGCTCTCTACTCTCACTGCAGATCACAATATCATCTGCAAACATCATAGTCCATGGAGACTGCTGTCTGATCTCATCCGTCAACCTGTCCATCACCAATGCGAAAAAGAAAAGATTCAGAGCTAATCCTTGGTGTAATCCCACCTGCACCTTGAATGAGTTTGTCATTCCAACTGCGCATCTCCCTGCTGTCACACCATCCTTGTACATGTCCTGCACTACCATCACATACTTTTCTGCCACTCCAGACTTCCTCATACAATACCACAACTCTTCTCTTGACACCCTGTCATAAGCTTTCTCTAAATCCACAAACACACAATGTAACTCCTTCTGGTCGCAATACTTCTCCATCAATATTCTCAGAGCAAACAATGTATCATAGTGCTCTTTCGTGGCATGAAACCATATTGCTGCCCACAGATGTTCACCAGTTTTCTAAGCCTAGCTTCTACTACTCTTTCCCATAACTTCATGCTGTGGTTGATCAACTTTATACCTCTGTAGTTACTGCAGCTCTGCACATCACCCTTGTTCTTAAAAATATGAACCGGCACACTCCATCTCCACTTCTCAGGCATCCTCTCACTTTCCAAGATTTTATTAAATAATCTGGTTATAAACTCCACTGCCGTCTCTCCTAGGCATTTCCATGCTTTCGCTGGAATGTCACATGGACCAACTGCCTTTCCACTCTTCATCCTCTTCATAGCTGCCTTTACTTTATACTTACTAATCTCTTGCACTTCCTGATTTACTCTCTCCACATCACCCAGCTTTTTTCCTTTTCTTTCTCTCAATTTCTTCATTCATCAGCTCCTCAAAATATTCCCTCCACCTTCTCAACACACTGTCCGCACTTGTCAGCACATTACCACCTGCATCTTTTACCACCCTAACTTCCTGCACATCCTTTCCAGCACTGTCCCTTTGTCTGGACAATCGGTGCAAGTCCTTTTCTCCTTCCTTACTGTTCAACCTCTTGTAAGTAAGTCCCTTCGGCTGCTCCCTTGTTTTCACTCGGGGTCGCCACAGCAGATCATGTTGAATTGGCGCATTTTTTTTTTTGTGCCGGATGCCCTTCCTGACACAACTCCCTCACTACATCTGCAGTACTTTCCCAGTTGTCCAAAATTGCTTCCCCTCCATCCAGTGCCTCTCTCACCTGCTCACTGAATTTGACACAACAGTCTTTCTCCTTCAGCTTCCACCATCTGATCCTTTGTTGAGCTCTACCTGTCTTCTACTTCTTCTTTACCTCTAATGTCATCCTACACACCACCATCCTATGCTGTCTCGCTATACTCTCCCCTGCCACCATCTTACAGTCTCCAATTTCTTTTAGCTTGCATCTCCAGGATGAATCAGAGTGTGTTCTTAAGCTTAAGAATGAATCCTTCAGCTTGCTTAAAGAAGATCATAATCATTGCTAAGGGACTTTAGGTGCAGCAGATCCCACTTCTGGAAACGTGGGTGTCTCAACAACCCCTGAGAGATGACAAAAATATAATAACAGAATAAATTAATAAACATATTAAACATTTAGATTTGTTTCTCTGTTGTTATTTACATCATTATTGTCATATTCAGCAAACAGCATTTAGAGTATTCTATAAAATGGTATAAACAGGGGTTAAAGTGGGCCAGAATGGTCTGGAACTGTGTGCTGGAACCTCAGACAAAAATGAATAATTTGATTCAAAGTAACAACAGTGCAATGCGTGGCTAATAGCTAAGCTCATTTTTCGTGTGCTGCCTGCAGGTAAATTGGCCTGCTTGCTGTCCCTCAGGCTAGCTCTAATTCAGCGACATGAGGGTGATTCTTTAACTACGGGCACTATTGGCCTTGTAAATGTAATTTCCACCACACCATTGCCTTACAATATAAAGCGCCTTGGGGCAACTGTTTGTTGTGATTTGGCACTATATACATGTGCTCTGATGTCACTGTTTATCTCCATAGAAACTACCCAAACAATCTTTCATACAAACTGTTTAAAGGGACATTACAGTGTTGTGGTGGAAATTACGGCAATAGTGTGGGACAACTACATTTTGTTTAAAAAAATCACAACAGTTGTATGACATTGAATACCCCAATTATGTTTTGATTATTTTACTGATATTTTATTCAGAGATACTTTAAAACATTAGAAAAAACGTTTCTTTACCATTCATTTTTATCATTGAAGATTAAAAGTCTGAGTGTGGGACAAGCACAAAACGGCAATATTTGCATATAATGATGCTGAAAAAAGGTGAAAAAGTCATCATATACTACTAGAACAAATTTCTTAAAACACTTTCATTGTAAAGATAACTATAAAAGTGTGAAATTTCCCCTTTTTTCTGTTTTTCATACAATATGATCAAAGGACATAATAAGTGCCCATAGTCTAAGAATCACCCATGAATGTGTTCAGCAAATCAGATCATAATATCATGCTCTGACCCCACCTTCAGAAACATGCAGTTGTTCTCACGGTCGTGTCCCCTTGCTGTGCTTCTTTTGAGTGCATCTGTGTTCCATGTTGGTCCACAAGAAACTCAGTGTTCAAAGCCCTGTGCACACAGAGACAAGTTCAGATGTGTGCCATATTGGCATTTCGTTCCACATGGAGCCAGCGTTCTCACAGTCTGAAAATGCTACTTTAAAAAAAATGACTCCAAGTGGAGAAATGATTTAAACACCTGATTTGCATTTTCATGTGGACAGCCTGTACAGAACTTTTTTCTGAAACCTTGTCATAGCCCTGCGTCTCTAAGCACAGATGCTCATAATTAATGACGATGTTGTTGTTGCTGTTAACAGTGGAACTTTTTTTTGGTGGATCTTTAAGTGGATCTTTTGTTTCTAGCATATGCTGAAGAGACGAGGGATGGCTGTTGTGAACGCTGATCGTGAATAAATGGAGCACTGTGACACGAATAAGATAATTACAGAAAAGAATAAAAAGAATGAATTCTTCATATCTACATGGCAGTCGTTATGTTGCACCACTAAGTTATTACAGTAGCTGAAAAGGGACATATTTCATCTTTTTGGGGTTTGCATTGTGGCTGCAAGACTGAAGCACAAAGAAGCAGAATCATTCATTGCTCCCCTGTATAGACTGTCTGCTGGTTGCTAGTTAATGCCTCCAGGTTTTTGTGATTCTGCGGTCACAGAAATTAATGCAAAATCAATGATTTACTGTATTTTTTGCGAACACTGCTTATTTTCTTTTTTTTACCACATAAGTTGTGGCTAAAATGACGAAGACACAGACAAAACACCCCTCATTCATGGCCACTGTCACACACCATGCAAAGGACTGAGCAAAACAGTAACCTGTGTTTCATTTGTGCTCACCAAGAGAAGTCCTGTTAATATTAATATTAATTCCTTGTTAATATTAACAAGGAATTAAACTTCAGCACGTGATGGAGTGTTTGCAGAAAATAAAAGAAACAGCACAATTAAGAAACTATTTCTGTGAATGTAATATTATAGTTCACCAAGCCCAACTGTGTCATGAACCCAACCCAATCTTTCAACATTTTGTGATGACATCGCGAAAAGTACATTAATCTATTGGTTTGTAATACTGTTACGAAAAGTGCCACTCTGGAAGCGTATTGAATTCACTGGATTAAAAAAAAAAAAAATTGACCACTGACATTGTAATTACGAGAACAGATCTCATCATTACGAGATAAAAATCTCAAAAAATACAAGAAAAGATCTCATAATTACGAGATCTCGTAATTATGAGATAAGATCAGGTGTCTAAATTGTTTTATATATATAGCTTCCGTACTTCCAGTCCCTCAGTAAAGAAGCGGGCTAAGGTTAGCCTGTGATAACACACTGTACTCAAACACAAAGTGTGGATTTTGTTCTGGTTGTGATCAAATCATCTTATGACCTACAAGAGTTATATGATTAATATGGTAAGAAAAATGAATTAAATACATTATACACAACACAAATGGATGTTATTGTTTCCTACATTTCTCAAATATTTTCTTTTTGCTGTGAAATTTGTATATTGAGCTTCACTGAGGGCTGCAGAGAGAGCAGATGTTTTTACAGTTTTCTTTACAGCCTAAAATACAAATCACTGGTAAACTTTTAATGGACAAACTTCACAACCACAAACTTGAATTTAGTCATCAGCTGCTGCCAGAGCCTGTAGCTCTGAGTGAGAAATCTTCATTTAGCTTGATCACTATCTAAACAAATCAGCACAGCGGGACTGTTTAGGAGGAGCCCCGCTGATATATATAATCAGGCTTCTAATTCCAGCAGTCTTCCTTTGTCTTGGCTTTTTTCCATTAGCTTGCATCTTAATCATTTCAGGTGTTTTTCATGATTTGTTCTGGAATCGAGACAAATACAGAATACTAATTCAAGCTGGCTGAAAACACAACTCTGTTTCCCATGTAATTTAGAGTTTTTCCATTTTATGTTTTATGCCGCCTGTCTCATTTCCAAGATATTCAGGCACTTTGTTATCCAATATTAATGAGTATGACGTGTCAAACGTGTTGGTGAGAAACAATTTTAGAAAATAGCAGTCAGGCTACATGCAGAGTAAACAACTATGTGGCTAAAGAGTCTCAATGGCCCCAGAACTTGGCACTCTGGAAGTGGAGTCAAATTTTAGTTTTAGCCCAACTCAAGTCAAATATTGACATTCCTAAATATGCACATACTGATTCTATCCCTCTTGCACCCTGTGCCCTGGTTTGCACTAAGATTTTACACTGCATAACTAGTAATATGGAGTTAGACACATCCCTAATTAATCTGTGGGGTGTATTTTAGACTGTGTGCCAGAGGTCATCAAAGTAGGACTCTGAGACTTGAAAGATGTCTTTCAACATTCACTCAGATATTTTCAAAATGGGACCCTTTTAAAACTCAGGTCAGGCTTGGGAGCATGCGCTGGTGTCATTTGTCATTGCATCCACCATACCACGGAATTGCGGGTGATGGACGGCAACCACCCAGACAAATATCCAGTCCATATCCGCCTCTCAAAAGTAACCATGTATCAACTTGAGTCACATGAACCATGAGCTTTCCCTTAGCCTTTCACTTTGGGTCCACAACACTGAGGCACCTGTGTGCTGGATCATGCATGCCCCATGGTCAAAATCTCATAGCTGAGATTTGCTTAAGATGCAAGTGTTACTCCTCATCGTAGTCTCCCTGAGTAAATGTTTGACTGACACCAAATCATTCAAGCAACATAAAAGCATTGTCCAAGACACCTAGTACCAAAGAGTACCATTGAGCTGTCGCATTAAGTGACTGGTTAGTGTCCAAGTCTCAGAACTATGCAATTAGGCATGAAGCACAAAGATCCGAAAGACTTGGACCTTGGACGTACAGTGACCTCATGAATCTATAAGCTCTTCCTAGGCATCTCGCGATCTCAAAGGTTGTGGACCCAGAGACAGGAACGTCACTGGCAAAACAAGCGAGTGCCTTTAGACATTCAATACCTTCACCACATACTCATACACTTTTGATGGCCAGGAAATCATTGAAATCCTGACTACTAGGCTTGACCTAAGCCAATCACAAAACCAGACTGTTATGTGTCGGACGCAGCCCTGGAGAACCGACCAGCGTTTGAAGGACCCAGTATAAAATAAGCAGAGCATGGTACAAAGGATAACAGAGTTTAATGAACATAACAGTGCTGTGAAAAAATATACAAGTGCGCGGTCTGGCGTGCTGGTTTTTGCGGTGCGCTCCCAGCAGCGGCAACGGTCCGGAGCCAGAACCAATTCGGACCCAAGGACCCCGCCGACACCCCCCAGGTGGCCGCGACAAACCGCGTCTGTGAAAGAAGGAATCATTAGTCTGCACCACAGACTAAAACAGTTAAATGTGGTCTATTAAACATTAGGTCTCTCTCTTCTAAGTCCCTGTTGGTAAATGATATAATAATTGATCAACATATTGATTTATTCTGCCTTACAGAAACCTGGTTACAGCAGGATGAATATGTTAGTTTAAATGAGTCAACACCCCCGAGTCACACTAACTGTCAGAATGCTCGTAGCACGGGCCGGGGCGGAGGATTAGCAGCAATCTTCCATTCCAGCTTATTAATTAATCAAAAACCCAGACAGAGCTTTAATTCATTTGAAAGCTTGACTCTTAGTCTTGTCCATCCAAATTGGAAGTCCCAAAAACCAGTTTTATTTGTTATTATCTATCGTCCACCTGGTCGTTACTGTGAGTTTCTCTGTGAATTTTCAGACCTTTTGTCTGACTTAGTGCTTAGCTCAGATAAGATAATTATAGTGGGCGATTTTAACATCCACACAGATGCTGAGAATGACAGCCTCAACACTGCATTTAATCTATTATTAGACTCTATTGGCTTTGCTCAAAAAGTAAATGAGTCCACCCACCACTTTAATCATATCTTAGATCTTGTTCTGACTTATGGTATGGAAATAGAAGACTTAACAGTATTCCCTGAAAACTCCCTTCTGTCTGATCATTTCTTAATAATATTTACATTTACTCTGATGGACTACCCAGCAGTGGGGAATAAGTTTCATTACACTAGAAGTCTTTCAGAAAGCGCTGTAACTAGGTTTAAGGATATGATTCCTTCTTTATGTTCTCTAATGCCATATACCAACACAGTGCAGAGTAGCTACCTAAACTCTGTAAGTGAGATAGAGTATCTCGTCAATAGTTTTACATCCTCATTGAAGACAACTTTGGATGCTGTAGCTCCTCTAAAAAAGAGAGCTTTAAATCAGAAGTGCCTGACTCCGTGGTATAACTCACAAACTCGTAGCTTAAAGCAGATAACCCGTAAGTTGGAGAGGAAATGGCGTCTCACTAATTTAGAAGATCTTCACTTAGCCTGGAAAAAGTCTGTTGCTCTATAAAAAAGCCCTCCGTAAAGCTAGGACATCTTTCTACTCATCACTAATTGAAGAAAATAAGAACAACCCCAGGTTTCTTTTCAGCACTGTAGCCAGGCTGACAAAGAGTCAGAGCTCTATTGAGCTGAGTATTCCATTAACTTTAACTAGTAATGACTTCATGACTTTCTTTGCTAACAAAATTTTAACTATTAGAGAAAAAATTACTTCATAACCATCCCAAAGACGTATCGTTATCTTTGGCTGCTTTCAGTGATGCCGGTATTTGGTTAGACTCTTTCTCTCCGATTGTTCTGTCTGAGTTATTTTCATTAGTTACTTCATCCAAACCATCAACATGTTTATTAGACCCCATTCCTACCAGGCTGCTCAAGGAAGCCCTACCATTATTTAATGCTTCGATCTTAAATATGATCAATCTATCTTTGTTAGTTGGCTATGTACCACAGGCTTTTAAGGTGGCAGTAATTAAACCATTACTTAAAAAGCCATCACTTGACCCAGCTATCTTAGCTAATTATAGGCCAATCTCCAACCTTCCTTTTCTCTCAAAAATTCTTGAAAGGGTAGTTGTAAAACAGCTAACTGATCATCTGCAGAGGAATGGTCTATTTGAAGAGTTTCAGTCAGGTTTTAGAATTCATCATAGTACAGAAACAGCATTAGTGAAGGTTACAAATGATCTTCTTATGGCCTCGGACAGTGGACTCATCTCTGTGCTTGTTCTGTTAGACCTCAGTGCTGCTTTTGATACTGTTGACCATAAAATTTTATTACAGAGATTAGAGCATGCCATAGGTATTAAAGGCACTGCGCTGCGGTGGTTTGAATCATATTTGTCTAATAGATTACAATTTGTTCATGTAAATGGGGAATCTTCTTCACAGACTAAAGTTAATTATGGAGTTCCACAAGGTTCTGTGCTAGGACCAATTTTATTCACTTTATACATGCTTCCCTTAGGCAGTATTATTAGACGGTATTGCTTAAATTTTCATTGTTACGCAGATGATACCCAGCTTTATCTATCCATGAAGCCAGAGGACACACACCAATTAGCTAAACTGCAGGATTGTCTTACAGACATAAAGACATGGATGACCTCTAATTTCCTGCTTTTAAACTCAGATAAAACTGAAGTTATTGTACTTGGCCCCACAAATCTTAGAAACATGGTGTCTAACCAGATCCTTACTCTGGATGGCATTACCCTGACCTCTAGTAATACTGTGAGAAATCTTGGAGTCATTTTTGATCAGGATATGTCATTCAAAGCGCATATTAAACAAATATGTAGGACTGCTTTTTTGCATTTACGCAATATCTCTAAAATCAGAAAGGTCTTGTCTCAGAGTGATGCTGAAAATGTAATTCATGCATTTATTTCCTCTAGGCTGGACTATTGTAATTCATTATTATCAGGTTGTCCTAAAAGTTCCCTAAAAAGCCTTCAGTTAATTCAAAATGCTGCAGCTAGAGTACTGACGGGGACTAGAAGGAGAGAGCATATCTCACCCATATTGGCCTCTCTTCATTGGCTTCCTGTTAATTCTAGAATAGAATTTAAAATTCTTCTTCTTACTTATAAGGTTTTGAATAATCAGGTCCCATCTTATCTTAGGGACCTCGTAGTACCATATCACCCCAATAGAGCGCTTCGCTCTCAGACTGCAGGCTTACTTGTAGTTCCTAGGGTTTGTAAGAGTAGAATGGGAGGCAGAGCCTTCAGCTTTCAGGCTCCTCTCCTGTGGAACCAGCTCCCAATTCAGATCAGGGAGACAGACACCCTCTCTACTTTTAAGATTAGGCTTAAAACTTTCCTTTTTGCTAAAGCTTATAGTTAGGGCTGGATCAGGTGACCCTGAACCATCCCTTAGTTATGCTGCTATAGACGTAGACTGCTGGGGGGTTCCCATGATGCACTGTTTCTTTCTCTTTTTGCTCTGTATGCACCACTCTGCATTTAATCATTAGTGATCGATCTCTGCTCCCCTCCACAGCATGTCTTTTTCCTGGTTCTCTCCCTCAGCCCCAACCAGTCCCAGCAGAAGACTGCCCCTCCCTGAGCCTGGTTCTGCTGGAGGTTTCTTCCTGTTAAAAGGGAGTTTTTCCTTCCCACTGTAGCCAAGTGCTTGCTCACAGGGGGTCGTTTTGACCGTTGGGGTTTTACATAATTATTGTATGGCCTTGCCTTACAATATAAAGCGCCTTGGGGCAACTGTTTGTTGTGATTTGGCGCTATATAAAAAAATTGATTGATTGATTGATTATGTGAGTCCACACTCAACACACAGAGAGAGACCACTCAAAGGTGTACAAACAGCAAACACTTCCTGGCTTAATTGCAAATCAGCTTCCCACCCTGCAGGCATAGAACACCCTGTTCACAAAACTCCACTGCAGTGGAAGCTGATTTAAACGACCAACATACAGCTCAATATAATAAGGTGTGAGGGACACCACATTTACTGACTGTATAAATGTTAGTCACAAAATCTAACGTACCTCAGGAAATGTGCTGACGAGCGTGAGACCTCACCCCCTCCTTTCACAGACCATGCATCAAACCTGGACGTTCTCTGCATCCACTGATGATGAGTTGGCTCTTGAGACGACGATCTCACCCGTCTGGTCACAAGGTCGAGTCTCTGGCAAATACACACTGTGTACTCCAGTCTTAAATGCCACCATGTTCCAGTCCATTGTAGATGCACCACAGCTGTGAGTCCTGACGAGCCGCAGGTGATCAGCCTCAGGTGATCAGGGTGAGGTCCTGATAAACTCAGCTACACAGCCACTCAGTCCCAAATGCAAGCCACCTGGAAGGAAAAACAAAAGACAGGACAGAAAACAGAAACAAAAGGCAGCCAGGCCCCCCCAGCCACACAACAGCACCCCACCCTCACGGGAAGCCTCCCGGCGACCACACAAACCCGGCCCAGGAGAAACACCCCCCTCCAGGGGCCATGGCTGGAAACCGTATCTGCATTCGTCTTCCAACAGAATGGTTGATGTCTTCTCCTCTGGCTGCATCTTTGCCTTTGTTTCTGTCAGTCACTTAGCACAGGTGTGGCCAGGAGTTCTTAAACCTGTGCGGTCAGCCTTTGTCCAACCATGTTCACAGTCTGATTAGTCATAAAACAAAAAAAGACAAACACAAACAACCAAACCACCCCCCCCTCCCCAGGGGACCGTCCCATCAAACCCCGGGAAGAGGAGAAAAGAAAAACACAACCCAAACTTAAGCTTACAAATAAAAACGCTAACACCCCCCCCCCCTCCCCAGAGGACCGTTCCATCAAACCCCGGGAAGGGGAGAAAAGAAAAACAACCCAAACTTAAGCTAACAAATAAAAACACTAACACCCCCCCCCCCCCTAACGACATGTAGGGACCAACACCCCCCAGAGGACATCCCGCCAGCTCCAGGAGTAATAACCACAGCCGAGGTCCCTCTGGGATCCAGTGTTACCCACGGGGACTCCCAGCGCCTCCCCGAGGACCATTCCATCAACCCCAGGAGACGCCTCCCCTCATGACCAACGGACCCAGCCCCGGCCGTCTATGGCTAGATGGACCCACAGCCCTTTCCCCCCCAGAGGACACCACAGTCAAACCCTGAGGGCGGAAACTGGGGGGAAAAACAAAAGGAGAAAAAAAAAACATACAAACAAAACAACCCCACCCCCTTGGCGCAGTGGAAACTGGAAGCACGTCCAGTGTCACCAACCGTGACTATACCCCAGAAGCCAACCGGGAGGAGTGGAACAGCGGTTATGGCAGACGGCACAAAACGGCGCCACTCCTCCGACTCCCAAACCAGCCACCAGCTGCGGGTATATCCCACTGCCCCAAACCTCAGCCACGCCGATGGCAGACGGCTCAAAGGCGCGCTGAAGCCGGAGGTGGAACAGGGAATCAACAAACAAAAACACCCCCCCCCCCCAGGTGCAGAGGTTACCTGGGAAACACCCAGCATAACAAAACTGCACCACTCCAGCAACGCCGACACTACGGCTCACACGGCTGGAGCCAGAGGAGAAGAGAGGGAACAAAAAGAAAATACCCCAAACCCCCCCCCCCCCCCCCCCCCCCGGGTGCAGAGGTTACCTGGGAAACGCCCAGCATAACCAAACTGCACCACTCCAGCGACGCCGACACATACGGCACACCCGGCTGGAGTCAGAGGAGAAGAGAGGGCATAACAAAAAACAAACAAAAAAAAAAGAAAAAAGAAAAAACAACCCAATTACCACCCCATCACCCCCCAGGGGACCGTCCCATCAAACCCTGGGGAGGTGAAACTAAAAAAAAAACAAAAAGAAAGACTAACAGACTAACATAAAGTTGCTTGGGTCCTGTTTTGTTGCTCCAAACAGGCTGCAGGGTCACAACCCCAGACACTAATAGTGGAAAAAAAAAAAAATCCCACACAAAAACCAACTCAAAAAACACCCACACAAAATGAACTAACACAAAACAAATAAGTGATTTATACCGTCAAGCTCAAACAAATGGAACACACCTGTTCCAACTTAAGAGCTTGGTAATGTGACTCAGTCACCAACAGAGGGAGCCAGAGTGCTAAAAATGAAAAACCGCCTTTGGTGACAGAGAAAACAAACGAGCTGCTTTTCTGTGCGCAGCTGAGTGCAACACACAACCAAAAATGTGATTCAACTAAATAACACCGGAGCTGACACAACAGACGCAGTAGCTATCATTACCCGGGGAAACGGGGCTACGACTGTAACACAGGAAGCACCGCGACCCGTGCCACAGAGCTCCGCCGTGCGCGTTCACCCATTACAGACCCACTCCTGCAGCTCCCGTTTAAACCTCTTATCCGGTCGAAGTGTGACACGAAGCCGTCACCAGTCACACTCCACCACGACCCACGGATAAGGCACAAACACAGGAACACGGCTGCATGAGCGCTCAAATCAGTATTCAGTAATGGGTTCTCCAACGCGCACCATCCGGGCGGAGAGCACCCGCAACTGATCTGGATAACTTCTGAACGTCTGCTGCCGCCTTCCTGGCGCATTACCGTCTCTGCTACCGCTGGGTCCGTGATGTTTGGCCAGAGACTACTGTTATGTGTCGGACGCAGCCCGGAGAACCGACCAGCGTTTGAAGGACCCAGTATAAAATAAGCAGAGCACGGTACAAAGGATAACAGAGTTTAATGAACATAACAGTGCTGTGAAAAAATATAAAAGTGCGCGGTCTGGCGTGGTGGTTTTTGCGGTGCGCTCCCAGCAGCGCCAACGGTCCGGAGCCAGAATCAATTCGGACCCAAGGACCCCGCCGACACCCCCCAGGTGGCCGCGACAAACCGAGTCTGTGAAAGAAGGAATCATTATGTGAGTCCACACTCAACACACAGAGAGAGACCACTCAAAGGTGTACAAACAGCAAACACTTCCTGGCTTAATTGCAAATCAGCTTCCCACCCTGCAGGCATAGAACACCCTGTTCACAAAACTCCACTGCAGTGGAAGCTGATTTAAACGACCAACATACAGCTCAATATAATAAGGTGTGAGGGACACCACATTTACTGACTGTATAAATGTTAGTCACAAAATCTAACGTACCTCAGGAAGTGTGCAGACGAGCGTGAGACCTCACCCCCTCCTTTCACAGACCATGCATCAAACCTGGACGTTCTCTGCATCCACTGATGATGAGATGGCTCTTGAGACGACGATCTCACCCGTCTGGTCACAAGGTCGAGTCTCTGGCAAATACACACTGTGTACTCCAGTCTTAAATGCCACCATGTTCCAATCCATTGTAGATGCACCACAGCTGTGAGTCCTGACGAGCCGCAGGTGATCAGCCTCAGGTGATCAGGGTGAGGTCCTGATAAACTCAGCTACACAGCCACTCAGTCCCAAATGCAAGCCACCTGGAAGGAAAAACAAAAGACAGGACAGAAAACAGAAACAAAAGGCAGCCAGGCCCCCCCAGCCACACAACACAGACACTGCAATTCCTCACTCAGCTTCTCAAGTATTGCAATCAGGGTAACTTCTGATTCTGCAAAGATCACTGTCTACAAAGTTAAGGTTAGTAAAGACTTTCTTGCCAGCAAAGACAACTACACTGCTGGCTTCCACAACACTATTCAACACCAAGTCCAATGAACAGTGTAGGAGCCAGACACATCCCTAATGAACACCAGTATTCACTGGGAAAATGTCAGAGATTTTGCTGTTGCTCTCTACAACACTCACAGTATCTGTGTGTTGGCTAGCTGTAATGTCCACATCTTAGGAATTGAATTTCTAAAGATTGACCACTTTTAGAATATTTGTCTTTTTTAATCCAAGTGGGCCGTGTTAAAAAACTATATGGTGTGTGATTTTTTTCGCCCATGCTCACTGGCAGAACAAACCTAACCTCCATTGTTGTGACATCTTAGTTGTCATTTCCTATCAACGACAAACTTTGACATGATCCCACCAAACAATTTTCACACATATCGGTGTTTTGACGGTGCACTTTGCTCTGGTTGTCGGTGGACTCAGCTAACCTGAGGCACGGTGTTGACCCAGGCTGACGTCAGGCCGACATGTTGAGAGATAGCGTGGTTGGTTGATCCCTACAGAAAGACAGTCTTGGTTAAAGTTGGGACTAGGACGTGCCTCCACATGAGAAACGGCATGTGCTCTTTTTCCAACAGATGGCAGCACCCCGGCAACTGGAGGGAGAAGACAGAAGACAGAGGGAGATAGGAGTGGTGGTGGGGAGGGGAGGATGCAGACTGTGGCTTTTCCTCCTTCTGTGCTTTATGACTTGCTTTTATTTGCCCTGTATCACTGTCCATCAACCAACATGTGGCAAATATCTTTTTTTTTGGTCTCTAGCTGCTGGTTTGATCCATTATTTGCCAATGTATTAAAGTCATATGGTCCAGAATTCTATTATCATAAAATGTGCAGCAATTAAAAAAAAATCCCCCTAGTTCTCATTACAGTTTTGCGAAATGACTTCTTTAATTCCCAAAGTTTGGAAAGCAGAGATAGTTTTCTCCCCCACCATTCCTTATTTTTTCTAATCTCATCATGTTGAAATCAGGCCTCTACTGCTTCCAATTCATGGTTTATAAAGCACTTTGCTGGTATGACAATAAAAGTAAAGAATTTACTATTGTTTTTTCTGAGATATGTGTGGGCCAGACATCTCCTGCCATTGAATCATCACATCTGACAGACTGCGCCTGTTGTTTCACAATGGCTGTTTGTAGGAATACTTTTTTAATCTCTGTTTTGAAGAGATATCACAGCATTACGTAGTGATCATCTTCGTGTACAACGTATTGTCTGTCTACCATTCATGTCTCACTGAGATTATAAGGAAAGAAATTCATATCAGTGGTGATATTGATGCTATCTGCTGTGTGCAGATGGGTGGAGATGCTATTGTCCTGGTATTGCAAACTATCTTTATTTTGATCTGGGAAATGGGTATCATCCCTATGGACTGGAAGAAAGGACTTGTCCCACTCTGGAAAGGAAGCAACAATGGCCTGAATTACGATAGCTACATGTGTATTACACTACTCTAGGATGTGGTCAAAATTCAATCAATCAATCAACTTTTTTCTTATATAGCGCCAAATCACAACAAACAGTTGCCCCAAGGCGCTCCATATTGTAAGGCAAGGCCATACAATAATTATGAAAAACCCCAACGGTCAAAACGACCCCCTATGAGCAAGCACTTGGCAACAGTGGGAAGGAAAAACTCCCTTTTAACAGGAAGAAACCTCCAGCAGAACCAGGCTCAGGGAGGGGCAGTCTTCTGCTGAGACTGGTTGGGGCTGAGGGAAAAAAAACAGGAAAAGACATGCCGTGAAGGGGGGCAGAGATCGATCACTAATGATTAAATACAGAGTGATGCATACGGAGCAAAAAGAGAAAGAAACAGTGCATCATGGGAACCCCCCCACAATCTACGTCTAAAGCAGCATAACCAAGGGATGGTCCAGGGTCACCCGATCCAGCCCTAACTATAAGCCTTAGCGAAAAGGAAAGTTTTAAGCCTAATCTTAAAAGTAGAGAGGGTATCTGTCTCCCTGATCTGAATTGGGAGCTGGTTCCACAGGAGAGGAGCCTGAAAGCTGAAGGCTCTGCCTCCCATTCTACTCTTACAAACCCTAGGAACTACAAGTAAGCCCGCAGTCTGAGAGCGAAGCGCTCTAATGGGGTAATATGGTACTACGAGGTCCCTAAGATAAGATGGGACCTGATTATTCAAAACCTTATAAGTAAGAAGAAGAATTTTAAATTCTATTCTAGAATTAACAGGAAGCCAATGAAGAGAGGCCAACACGGGTGAGATATGCTCTCTCCTGCTAGTCCCCGTCAGTACTCTAGCTGCAGCATTCTGAACCAACTGAAGGCTTTTTAGGGAACTTTTAGGACAACCTGATAATAATGAATTACAATAGTCCAGCCTAGAGGAAATAAATGCATGAATTAGTTTTTCAGCATCACTCTGAGACAAGACCTTTCTGATTTTAGAGATATTGCGTAAATGCAAAAAGGCAGTCCTACATACTTGTTTAATATGCGCTTTGAATGACATATCCTGATCAAAAATGACTCCAAGATTTCTCACAGTATTACTAGAGATCAGGGAAATGCCATCCAGAGTAACGATCTGGTTAGACACCATGCTTCTAAGATTTGTGGGGCCAAGTACAATAACTTCAGTTTTATCTGAGTTTAAAAGCAGGAAATTAGAGGTCATCCATGTCTTTATGTCTGTAAGACAATCCTGCAGTTTAGCTAATTGGTGTGTATCCTCTGGCTTCATGGATAGATAAAGCTGGGTATCATCTGCGTAACAATGAAAATTTAAGCAATACCGTCTAATAATACTGCCTAAGGGAAGCATGTATAAAGTGAATAAAATTGGTCCTAGCACAGAACCTTGTGGAACTCCATAATTAACTTTAGTCTGTGAAGAAGATTCCCCATTTACATGAACAAACTGTAATCTATTAGACAAATATGATTCAAACCACCGCAGCGCAGTGCCTTTAATACCTATGGCATGCTCTAATCTCTGTAATAAAATTTTATGGTCAACAGTATCAAAAGCAGCACTGAGGTCCAACAGAACAAGCACAGAGATAAGTCCACTGTCCGAAGCCATAAGAAGATCATTTGTAACCTTCACTAATGCTGTTTCTGTACTATGATGAATTCTAAAACCTGACTGAAACTCTTCAAATACACCATTCCTCTGCAGGTGATCAGTTAACTGTTTTACAACTACCCTCTCAAGAATCTTTGAGAGAAAAGGAAGGTTGGAAATTGGCCTATAATTAGCTAAGATAGCTGGGTCAAGTGATGGCTTTTTAAGTAATGGTTTAATTACTGCCACCTTAAAGGCCTGTGGTACATAACCAACTAACAAAGATAGATTGATCATATTTAAGATTGAAGCATTAAATAATGGTAGGACTTCCTTGAGCAGCCTGGCAGGAATGGGGTCCAATAAACATGCCGATGGTTTGGACGAAGCAACCAATGAAAATAACTCAGACAGAACAACCGGAGAGAAAGAGTCTAACCAAATACCGGCATCACTGAAAGCAGCCAAAGATAACGGTACATCTTTGGGATGGTTATGAGTAATTTTTTCTCTAATAGTCAAAATTTTGTTAGCAAAGAAAGTCATGAAGTCATTACTAGTTAAAGTTAATGGAATACACAGCTCAATAGAGCTCTGACTCTTTGTCAGCCTGGCTACAGTGCTGAAAAGAAACCTGAGGTTATTCTTATTTTCTTCAATTAGTGATGAGTAGAAAGATGTCCTAGCTTTACGGAGGGCTTTTTTATAGAGCAACAAACTCTTTTTCCAGGCTAAGTGAAGATCTTCTAAGTTAGTGAGACGCCATTTCCTCTCCAACTTACGGGTTATCTGCTTTAAGCTACGAGTTTGTGAGTTATACCACGGAGTCAGACACTTCTGATTTAAAGCTCTCTTTTTCAGAGGAGCTACAGCATCCAAAGTTGTCTTCAAAGAGGATGTAAAACTATTGACGAGATACTCTAACTCCCTTACAGAGTTTAGGTAGCTACTCTGCTCTGTGTTGGTATATGACATTAGAGAACATAACGAAGGAATCATATCCTTAAACCTAGTTACAGCGCTTTCTGAAAGACTTCTAGTGTAATGAAACTTATTCCCCACTGCAGGGTAGTCCATCAGGGTAAATGTAAATGTTATTAAAAAATGATCAGACAGAAGGGAGTTTTCAGGGAATACTGTTAAATCTTCTATTTCCATACCATAAGTCAGAACAAGATCTAAGATATGATTAAAGTGGTGGGTGGACTCATTTACTTTTTGAGCAAAGCCGATAGAGTCTAATAATAGATTAAATGCAGTGTTGAGGCTGTCATTCTCAGCATCTGTGTGGATATTAAAATCGCCCACTATAATTATCTTATCTGAGCTAAGCACTAAGTCAGACAAAAGGTCTGAAAATTCACAGAGAAACTCACAGTAACGACCAGGTGGACGATAGATAATAACAAATAAAACTGGTTTTTGGGACTTCCAATTTGGATGGACAAGACTAAGAGACAAGCTTTCAAATGAATTAAAGCTCTGTCTAGGTTTTTGATTAATTAATAAGCTGGAATGGAAGATTGCTGCTAATCCTCCGCCACGGCCCGTGCTACGAGCATTCTGACAGTTAGTGTGACTCGGGGGTGTTGACTCATTTAAACTAACATATTCATCCTGCTGTAAAATTCTTAGCAACTTCTGCAGGTGTATCACTGAGAGTGTCCTCACCACTGTGTGGTATGATAATTGCACAGTCCAAGACAGGAAGGGTGTACAGCGTGTGATTTTGACCTCACAGTACATCTCTGGGGCAGCCTTCCCCTCACTGCAGGACATTTACCAAACCACAGTCCTATATGGGACACACAACCTCATCAGGGACAGTACACCCGCCCCCAAACACTCACTCTTCACATTCCTGCCATCAGCAGACACTACAGGAGTCTGAAGTCCAGGACTACTGGGCTTGAGAACAACTTCTACCCACAGGCCATTAGGCCTCTCAATAACTCTCTTACACACTGACCCCTCCACCACCTGAGTGACTTATTTCCTCATCCTTATTACTATCATCCTCTAAGTATTTATTATAATAGCTCTGTTCACTATTTATGCATCCATGCACCTTACATCTCCTGCACAGCAGGGATGCTACTTAAAACTACTCAATATTGCACAAAATTGCCAATACTGCATCAATTGCACATCTGCACATCCTCTAAACTGTACATCCTTTAAATAGTGTATATAGTACATTCTTCAGTCTAATAATGTGTATTTTATAATGTGTTTTCTTTTTGAAATCATCTGATGTGAACTTTCTACATGCAAATTTTCTAGGGAGAATGAACAGAGAAAGAATTTCATTATGTGGTATAACTGCCTGTTTTTACTGTCCACACAACACTAAAAAAACTCTTAACCACTAACCACCTTGCTCTGCAAGTACTCACTGAACAGATGCATTAATATCAGTGGTGCTTCATTGCAGCTTATATTGATTTTCACAAAGCACTTGTTTTGGTTGCCCGGGCTGCTGTCTGGGATATTTTAACAATTTGCAGGATCTCCAAGAAGTTGCTGTCAGTGCTGAGCATGAACAGAATCTCTTGAGTTTCTCCCATTGAATACTGGAATTCCTCAGGGATATGTTCTAACACCTACTCTGTCACATGCTTGCATGGGCTGGGTATTGGATAGGGTTGTGGAATCCAGTGCTTTAGGTGCCTTTTTTTAAGTGAGAAAATGTTTATTAACTTTGACTTTGTGGATGATACTGTGATATTTGCAGAATCAATGAATAACTTAACAGCAGTATTTCAGATGATGAGTGAGATATCACAGTGTCTGGGTTTGTGATTTTCCTGGAAGTCTAAGAATCAGGGTGGGCTAAGCTGTCAGAATTGTATCTGTATGTGGTGAAAATGCTGAATTTGTGGAGACTTTTATTTATCTCAGCGGTGACATTCCCCTGGGTCCTTAGCATTTGAAATCGACAGGCACCTGGGAAAAATTTATGGAGTCATGAGGTCTCTAGACCTTGTAACTCCTTTGCAGGAGACAGAAGGTCATAGTCTGTAAGTGTCACTTTCCTGTCTTACGACGTTGTGAGACTTGGACATTAACCATTGACTGAAGGTGACAAGTGGATGTCTTTGGCTCTTGGTCTGTTCGGAGGATCCTTGGGTACCACTGGAATGATTGTGTCTAATAAACAGTTACTTAGGGAACGTGAGATGAGGAGTATTGCTTGCATTGTGAGGAATATGCCTGGCTGTGATGGCGGCAGTGACATAGACCACTCGTGCATGCTCCGGGACCTGACCTGTGATGCTGGAAGAAGTATCCAGTAAAAGTAAGTAAGTTATTTCAAGTTCCCCCTATTTTTCTACTCAGGGTTACCCAGTGGATATAGATTCACGTTTTTATTTGGCACATTTTACACCAGATGCCCTTCATGACATAACTCCACATTACAGGGAGAATAGGCAGGGGTGGTCTTAAACCAGAACCTTCTGTATTTGAAATACGTGTACTTTCCATTTGGCTACCATGCTGCATGAAAGTATTCAGTACTAGATGTAAATCATGCATTTAATATGTACCATATTAGTCATAAATGTCTATGCATATATATACGAGGTCTGTCCATAAAGTATCGTACCTTTTTATTTATTTTTTTAATCTATATGGATTTGATTCATGTTTTCACGTCAGACAAGCTTGAACCCTTGTGTGCATGTGTGAGTTTTTCCACGCCTGTCGGTGACGTCATTCGCCTGTGAGCACGCCTTGTGGAAGGAGTGGTCCCGCCCCGTCGTCGGATTTTCATTGTCTGGAAATGGCGAAATGATTTGGGGTTTTTTCCATCAGAATTTTTTCAGAAGCTGTTAGAGACTGGCACCTGGAAACTATTCAAAAAATGTATCTGGCTTTCGGTGAAAATTTTACGGGCTTCACAGAGAATAAGGTCTGTTAGTACAGCTTTAAGGACCCCTTTAAGGACCCCTTTAAGGACGCTCAGCGCGCCGCGGTCCGAGCTGCGGCGACACGGCACAAGCCACCCGACCATTTCTGAGCTGATGGCTCTGTGGATACGAGACCGTCGTGTGCTCTTTCTCTGGTTATCACAAGAGCTGGACATCAGCCTTTTTCCAGCAGATTTCACTTTTAACAAGAGATTTTGTCATGGAAAGCCGCGCGGAGGCTTCGCGCGTCACGACCGATTCGCTTTGGAAGCGAGACAAAGGAACACCTCCGTTTCTGCGTGTCAGAGGACAAGTTTGGACATGTCCAGCTCTCCACAATTTCACTGATACTTACTGGACTGGTAAGCATTGAAAGCCAAGATAGACATGTCCAAACTTGTCCTCTGACATGCCGAAACGGAGGTGTTCCTTTGTCTCGCTTCCAAAGCGAATCAGTCGTGACGCGCGGAGACATGACAAAATCTCTTGTTAAAAGTGAAATCTGCCAGAAAATGGCTGATATCCAACTCTTGTGATATCCAGAGAAAGAGCACACGACGGTCTCGTATCCACAGAGCCATCAGCTCAGAAATGGTCGGGTGGCTTGTGCCGTGTCGTCGCAGCTCGGAGCGCGGCGCGCTGAGCGTCCTTAAAGGGGTCCTTAAAGCTGTACTAACAGACCTTATTCTCTGTGAAGCCCGTAAAACTTTCACCGAAAGCCAGATAAATTTTTCGAATAGTTTCCAGGTGCCAGTCTCTAACAGCTTCTGAAAAAATTCTGATGGATAAAACCCCAAATCATTCCGCCATTTCCAGACAATGAAAATCCGACGACGGGGCGGGACCACTCCTTCCACAAGGCGTGCTCACTGTTGTGTGGGCCGCCAGAAGAGGAGGTACTGCTGGCACACCACCAGAGGGCGCCCTGCCTGAAGTGCGGGCTTCAGGCGCGAGAGGGCGCTGCCGCCTCACAGGAACAGCCGAGGTGACAGCTGTCACTCATCAACTATGACAGCTGTCACCGATCATCTGCACTCACCCCGGATAAAAGCAGGATAACACCTCCACCATGTCGCCAAGATATCGTTCTTCTACGGAGGTAACTTCTCAGCTGTCGTCAACTCTGACAAATAATCTGAGCTCTTTTTGCAGCCGTTTTCCTGTGGTGTTTCCTTATCTGCTGGATTGGCGTTTGGTGTGATTAGCGACGGCTTCGCCTCACACCCCAACCAGATAAGTGGTTAAACAGGAGCTGCACGAGTGTGTGATTTGAGGTGGAAGTGGAATTCCCACCGTTGTTGTTACTGGGTGTACACACACCCACACTTGACTGTCTTTGCTCTTCGCCAGCAGTACCAGATCCGACACGCGGAGACTGTGGCCACCTGAGGGACTCCGGACCTGGCGGCTCCAGTATCCTTCGGGTTCGGTGGCGGAGGAAATCGTGTGGTTCCAGTTCTTCTCTAGACGGACGTCTCCTATCGTTGAGCCTGCCCACACAACACCTTTATCCATTGACTTTGTATTTATTCTATAATCTGCTGTGTGTGGTTGTGGCATTCACAACAGTAAAGTGTTCAAATTTAACTCCTTCTATTGTCCGTTCATTTACGCCCCCTGTTGTGGGTCCGTGTCACTACACTTTCACAACACTCACAGGCGAATGACGTCACCGACAGGCGTGGAAAAACTCACGCATGCGCACAAGGGTTCAAGCTTGTCTGACGTGAAAACATATGAATCAAATCCATATAGTTTAAAAAAATAAAAAGGTACGATACTTTATGGACAGACCTCGTATATATATATATATATATATATATATATATATATATATATATATATATATATATATATATATATATTTATATATTTGGCAACAGTAAAATGATGTGATGTGTGTTTGGGTACCTGATTTTGGTGAATTGTAATAGTTTTCCAACGTACATGCCTAATTTACAGGTTTATTTGTCTCATAAATTGGAGATAGGAAACAAAGATTAATTTTGAATGAAACTAAAAGGGCATTCCATAGATACAGCTGCCATACCTCTTATCTGAAATACTGATCTTTATCCCAATCTCAGAACTTTGATCCCACTTGTGACCTCCTTCTCGACTGGGATGTAACTTTGATTTTGATTGTTGAACTTTTATCCTCGAAACTTTCATGCATATTAAAACTGAGTTTTCATGCTGATAACCAATATTTGATCTTGATTGCTGAACATATATCCCAGTTGCTCACATTTCATTCTGACCATTGACCCTTGGTATTTATGTGATGACTGACATTTGATATCATGATCTCTAACCTTTGATCCTGTTCCTGATCTTTGACTGTGAACTTTGACCCTTTGTCCTTAGTATTGATATTTGATACTGACTGCTGAAGTTTGATCCTGATATTTGATCTTGATTGCTGAACTTTTAATGCTATGGCTCACATTTCATCATCACTAGTGACACTTAATATTCACGTGATGACCTTTGATATCTTTATTACAGTAATGATATTTGCTTCAGTCTGCCAACTTTTGTTTCTAATTACAGGGTCACAGGTTAATACTTAGTAGCAGGGTGAAAATATGATCATATCCCAGGATTAAGCAGCCAGTCAGGATCTGCCCTTTGATCTAGAAACATGTTCCACTCTTCCATTGCCTTTCATTTTAATAAATCAATTGGGCTCTTTATGCAGTGCTGCTAAGAATCAATCCAACAAACAATCAGAAACTGTTGATCACAAAACCTCCTCTATTGGAGGTAATAATAGACCATTTTCTTGCACGAACACAGCAGTGTGATTCAACATTATCCTGCCAACTGCAGAGTCTCACAGGAGCCAAGTTAGTGCCAAGTTTTGAAAAGCATCTCAAGATACTCTTTATGTCTTTCATTTTCTTGGTTTCATTTGTAACATATGGTTATGCCTCACTCTGTGCTTCTATCTGCTCAATTTTCTTTTTTCTTTAAAATGTCTTTGAAAATGACGTAGTTTGCACTTTTGGGAACAAAGCTATCATTTAATGTTTTAATTCAGAGGTGTTACAGTGTTAGATATATTTGTGTGTTCAATTATGGTTTTCTTTGTTTTGGTATTAAAGTACCTATCTTAGGACTGTATTCTTAGTTTTCAATATTATTATTATTCTTACTTTCCTTTGTTCTCTGTTGGTATGTGCATGTTGAACCGGAGTTAACCATTTTTTTTTACCATTTAGGACAAAGAGAGTTAGGTTACATTATAAATCATATATGTTCCATTACTGCGCGGGGGTTGGACCTCCTTCAAATGCCCACAGCGGCCAGTAAGGAAAGGATTTTACAAAATAAGGTCTGCCTGTGTCATGCCTATGAAATGTTTTATAAAAACTGTTTGTGTCCATTGTTCGGGATTCTGTTCTGTGAGAGACGTTCACAGAATCCAGGTCTGATATGTTTTCACTGTGACTTTGAATAAATTTAAAAGTGCAGACTAGTTTGCATTTGTACTTTGTGAAAGGCAGTGTTACAGAAAGAACCGGAGGAAAAATAACAACAGGAAATCTAATTTAACATCTAGCTTTGAAGGAAACAAATAACATCATAGGTGTGTGCCTTATTGGATTGACTGGTACAATACAGAGTCAAAAAGATGATTTGAAGCCATGTTAAACATACAGAGGAACAATAGAAAACAAATTCTAACACACCTTGGTGATTCAGTGTGAACGTACAGTGAAATATTTTTGGCTGCAGATCATGTTCCTGTTGCTGACTGCAGTTCATTATGTTGACTTTGCCCCTCCCTCCTACAGGTAACACATGTCAAAATGGCCTCATGCCTGCTCTGATGCGTCCAGCGCTGCCAGCCTTCCAGCCCTCACTGGGCATGAAACAGTTTCTCCCATTTCCCTTGGATACCACCTCAGCAGTCAGCCTCCTCCCAGGATTCAACACGGTGAGTCTTTTCCTTACCTCCTGTTCACTGCGATCTACCAGCTGGCTTTCCGATGCTGTTTGATTCTCGCTGAGGAGGCACTCAAGGTTACCTGCTGTGCTGTGAGAAAACCAAATCTATCATTTTTGATGTTCTCACATTTCTACATATTACTAAGGGCATAACTAGATAAAGCTGTGGATCTCTTATAGCATTTTCAGACCTCTTGTCTTGGTTTTGGAAGATTCTACACATGCATGATCTATTGCAAAATGCAGTCATGAGTCATAAGTATACGAGGTCTGTTAGAAAAGTATCCAACCTTTTATTTTTTTTTTTCAAAAACCTGATGGATTTGAATCACGTGTGCTTGCATGAACCAACCTTGAACCTTCGTGCGCATGCGTGATTTTTTTCACGCCTGTCGGTTGCGTCATTTGCTTGTAAGCAGCCTTTGTGTGAGGATGGATGTAGTCTCTCTTTGTTTTTTCTTTGCAAGGAAATGGCGGAACGACTGGAGCAGCGTGACTGCATCAAATTTTGCTAGAAACTGGGCGACAGCCAGGTGGAAACCATTCGGATTATTCAGACGGCTTTGTCCACAATTTCTCAGATAGTCACACGACTGAAAAGCCACCGAAAGTCGTCTGAATCTTCCGAATGGTGGACGAGGTGAGCATGCCACAACATGTCCTGTGAGGCTTCAACACAGTGGCGCTTTTTGCTGCGCCATCAGCTTCATGCCAATGTATTTCGCCACCACTCTTTTCATGGCCAAATCTTCTGTCACTGTGGAATGTGTCGAAAAAGTGCTGATGTCCACCTCTTCCACAATTTCTCGGATAGTCACACGATGGTCCCACATCACCACAGCATTCACTTCGGAAATGATCCGGTCATTTCAGCGTGTTGATGGCCGACCGGAGCGCGGCTCACTCTCCACCGTTGTGCGGCCGTCTTTAAACTGGTTGTACCGCTCCTTAATCTGTGTGATTCCCAGAGGATTGTCACCGAAAGCCATCTGAATAATCTGAATGGTTGGTTCAAGGTTGGCTCATGCAAGCACACGATTCAAATCCATCAGGTTTTTGAAAAAAATAAAAAGGTAGGATACTTTTCTAACAGACCTCATATAAGGTGATGTGTAATTAATGATGACTACAACATTTTTATGGCCAGGTTTGGAGTATGTCCATTTCCCTGCAGGCTTCAATGAAGAAAATATATGTAAACATGCTCAATAACTCTGCCACCATGATGACTGAACAACACTAGTTCTCGTATTCACTGATATATCGCCATGTAAGCATGCATCTATTCCCACAATACCGCAAGAATGGTCACACTTTTGGGTGCGGGTAAATGATCATAAATTCATGCATTCCCTCATGCCTTAGTTTCTTGATCATTCATGTACAATAACTGTGGATTTAAAACAGTGAATAATACATTATGATCATGATGTATTATTCACTATAGTTAATGCTTTAATGAATGTGCTGTTTATGCATGAGGTCACACATGAATTAATTTGAATGTTAATTCCTAATTGTACATGAGATAGTCATGCATGAATTCATGTATAAATTCATGATAAATCATTTACCTTACATGGAAAGTGTTACCAAGAAACATATTCAGTTACTTTTTTGTGCCATCTCCTGAGTTGAGTAAGGAAAAATGGCTGTAAAAGTGATTATGCATACCTATGAAAGCCATTATTTTGAGTTTATGTTTATTTATTTTACATCATATTGTAGAGATCTGGTTTTGCATTAAAATTAAACAGCATCTTTTAAAAATATAAGCAAACAAGAGCAATCAGAGATTTCTGACGTCTGCCAGTCCGGATCCAGATCACCTCCAAAATGCAGTGGAGTATTCCATGATCTATCCGAGGTGCAAATTTGGTGAGAATCCGTAAAGTAGTTTTGAAGTAAAGCCTATATAAAGGGTAATCTTGATCCAGAATCCACATCCAGATCCAGATCACCTCTAAAATTCAGTGGAGTCTTCCATGCCCTAACATCTATCTGTAGTGCAAATTTGGTGACAATCCATGAATTTGTTTTAATGTAATCCCTCAAAGACTATATAAAGTAAAATCTTGATCCAGAATCTGGATCCGGATCATCTCCAAAATTTAACGGAGTCTTCCACAGCTTAATGTGTATCTGTGTTGAAAATTTCATCAAAATCTGTGCAGCGGTTTTGACATCCTTGGTGGATGTCATAAAATATTTTATAAAGTATCCTGAATTTTATCATTTCAGTCCCAGCTGCTCCATTGTTTTCACACGGGGTCGCCACAGCAGATCTAAGGTCGATCTACATGTTGATTTGGTTTTACGCCGGATGCCCTTCCTGATGAAATGTGTCAGGGGTGGAGTTTGAACCTTGTGCACTGAAATCAAGCACACTAACCACTTGGCCACCATGAAACAAACGAAAGCACAAAACAAGTGGGCTAATATTTTAACAGTGCACTTCACACAGCCTGTAACTTTCATGAGGCATAGGAGCAGATAATACCACGGCTCTTGACACTGATGTGACTGCATGCAGCTGCTCTTTGTGTACGCCTGGTCCTGTCAGCTCTCTGAAGCTAAGTGGGTCACGGTTAGTACTTGGATGGTAGACTTCTTAGGAAGATCAGGGGGTGTATGTGTTTCTCGGTGGGTGAAAGCGGAGTTGCCTCAGAAGGATCATCCGGCGTAATTCGTGTGCCAAATCCCAATGGAGATCTGTGTTGGGTCTGCTGTGGTGACCCAGAACTGAATAGGGCAGCTGAAAGACAAACAACTTGATACTGATATGACTGTTTGAAATGCTCTTTGTGAAAACCTTCCAAAGATTATACTTCATAATCTTTGATGCAATAGCTTGAAAATGTAAGAAAATGTGGAATGGCATTGGCTTCAAATATTTGTCTGTGGTGTTGCCCAGAAAAGTACAAGAAGAAAATGCATAAATGGCACGTCACTATTTTTCTGTTCATAACAGACAAAAAATTTCTGTCATCAAAAAAATGCAGAGTAGAAAAGTGCATTATCTGATTATTATTATTGAGCAAAAAGGAGCCATCTCTTTCATATACTTACAATCCACATACTTTGTTTTTTTAAAACATATTTTGATCTTTTGGAGACAGTTGGGTTCACTGACCCAATTACTGAGTCCCAAGTACTGACCAAATGGAATTGATTGGATTGTCTCAGAGTGATGCTGAAAAACTAATTCATGCATTTATTTCCTCTAGGCTGGACTATTGTAATTCATTATTATCAGGTTGTCCTAAAAGTTCCCTAAAAAGCCTTCAGTTAATTCAAAATGCTGCAGCTAGAGTACTGACGGGGACTAGAAGGAGAGAGCATATCTCACCCATATTGGCCTCTCTTCACTGGCTTCCTGTTAATTCTAGAATATAATTTAAAATTCTTCTTCTTACTTATAAGGTTTTGAATAATCAGGTCCCATCTTATCTTAGGGACCTCGTAGTACCATATCACCCCAATAGAGCGCTTCGCTCTCAGACTGCAGGCTTACTTGTAGTTCCTAGGGTTTGTAAGAGTAGAATGGGAGGCAGAGCCTTCAGCTTTCAGGCTCCTCTCCTGTGGAACCAGCTCCCAATTCAGATCAGGGAGACAGACACCCTCTCTACTTTTAAGATTAGGCTTAAAACTTTCCTTTTTGCTAAAGCTTATAGTTAGGGCTGGATCAGGTGACCCTGAACCATCCCTTAGTTATGCTGCTATAGACGTAGACTGCTGGGGGGTTCCCATGATGCACTGTTTCTTTCTCTTTTTGCTCTGTATGCACCACTCTGCATTTAATCATTAGTGATCGATCTCTGCTCCCCTCCACAGCATGTCTTTTTCCTGGTTCTCTCCCTCAGCCCCAACCAGTCCCAGCAGAAGACTGCCCCTCCCTGAGCCTGGTTCTGCTGGAGGTTTCTTCCTGTTAAAAGGGAGTTTTTCCTTCCCACTGTAGCCAAGTGCTTGCTCACAGGGGGTCGTTTTGACCGTTGGGGTTTTACATAATTATTGTATGGCCTTGCCTTACAATATAAAGCGCCTTGGGGCAACTGTTTGTTGTGATTTGGCGCTATATAAAAAAAAATTGATTGATTGATTGATTGATATTTAAGGAATTCTGGCACCGGGTGCAACTCATAACTTGTGTGACATTCACACTTTGTCTGTTTGCTCGTCACAAGGCTGTCCATGTAGTCAATTCAATTTATTTCATTTATATACCGCCAAATCACAACAAAGCTGCTTCAAGGTGCTTTGCACAAGTAAGGTCTAACCTTATCAAACCCTAGAGCAAGCACACAGGTGACAGTGGTAAAGAAAAACTCCCTCTGATTATTTGAGGAAGAAATGTCAAGCAGACCAGACTCAAAGGGGTGACCCTCTGCTTGGGCCATGCTACAGACACACTTGATAATAGTCCACAATAGATTTCAAAATCTTGTTCTTGTCTCCTATGAGAGCAGAAAGAGGGAATTCTAAGCTGCCATCTGTCCATTGCACAGTTTCCACAGGTGTGATAATAATCAAGCTGTTAATATGCTCCTAATATGTCTTTCAAGAAGTGCAGAACTAATCTAGCTGCAGGGATGAGAGTCTGCATCCTCTGATGGTTCCTAGTTCTTCATGATTTTTCTCAAGAGGTATCTATAGTTGCCTTTTCTTTTCTAAGGAGCTCAGATCATGATTGGGTTAAAAAAAAAAAAAAAAATCCATTAAGTGCTTGTGGCGGTTTGCAATAATGCCATGTGAACAAAAGCCACTGTTTCATTGAATTGGCTGTTCAATATGTCACATTGGGTGTTTGGACAAAACATCTGATGCAGCTGGGAAAACTAATCAAAACAGTGAAAGCAGTTTTTCATTTGAAGACAGGCACACTCTGTTTAAAATTCTGTTACACCTTGGTATTTTGTCATTTTTAAAAATAATACTAAACAATATAACACAGGATTTCAGAAAACATGCACAAGATAATTGCAAGATCTCGGAGGGAAGGACAAAAAAAAAGAATCAAAAGTGCAAAAAGATGATCGGTGCAATTGTTCCACATACCATCGTCTCAGCATGATACAGAACAACAAATGTTGCAACATCACAGCAAAGTCACAAAGCAACAAATTGGTATGGGGTCCGACAGTATGAATATATTTCTGTAAGGTGAGAAGCACTGTACTGGCATATTTTAACAGGCATATTTTTGTACATAGGTGGATTGTTAGGTCAAATACAGCAATATGTTAAAGGACAATGCTACTGATCAGCATTATGGATGAATACATGCAGAAAAGCCTGTATAGTTGGGTTTATAAATAGTTGGACATGAAATAGTTTTTGTAAATTTTCTCTCTGTACACCACCACAATGGAGTTGAAATAAGGCTGGTCTCCCACTGCCAATTCTTTGGCCCCAATTGAGGTATGCATTGCATACATGAGGTGATTGGGTCTGATTGTCTGCAACAGCAGTCTAATGCTGTCACACAGTTCTCACCAGATCACTGCTGATTGCAAGCGGCATTAAACCACCATGTGCTCAGCGACTGTGGTCCCCCATCTTTTATTATGAAATAATGGTGAATTTATGTGGAAATGGTTGCTGTACAAAAGCTTCAGATATTTGTTGCTGAGATAGATGATGACTGGAGTGCAATTTGAAGCAGAAACGAGGTGATAATTGGTGGATTGCTGCTGACGCTTAGAAATGACGCATATGCAGTGAAGGCGCAGTGAAGGCAGGGGGGACCAATTTTTAAGGACAACACCGGCTCAAAATAGTTAAAATGTGCTTATAGTGCAAACTGTTTCAGAGATGTCAGAAATGTTTTGGGAGCTCCCCTCACAAGATGACTTCTTGCACAGAACTGCCTATTCCAGAGAAACTGAGCACGCACCACTGTATTGTTTGTATTTATTAATTGACGTAAATGAAGTGTAACATAGTTGCAGATATGAAAATATTAACATATCCATTCCCTGACCTGTCTAAAGTAGTGATTTGGAAACCTTATATTACTTTTGTGCAATTACTTATGGGCTCTGAAAATGGAGGCAGTGTACAATTGGCTGTAATTCCCAAATGTTTAAAGTGATTTTTTTTTTTGTTTTTTGTTAAACCACTTCAATGAAAGCTGACAATCGAGCAAAGACTGATGACCACAAGACCACCACTGTAACTGCATGAGTAGTTACAGTGGTGGACTCAGGACCAGAGAATCCTCAGTCTGATTCTCCGTGTGAGTGGAAAATCACTGAGGTTCCTTGAGCAAGACCCTTAATCTCTAAGTTGCTTGCTGTGTTTAGTTCAATGCCTTGCATAGTAACATCGATTAAAAGCGGCCTGGAAAAAAGCACTATATAAATGCAGTTTATTGGCATAGCTGACTGGACACTGCATTCATCAGTGCTACTTTTATTGGACAATTGCCACACCCACCAAATAAATAAATAACATAAATGCACTCCATTCATACAGAAAAAGTTTTTTGCAATGTGTACTCAAGATGATGAAACTTTGAGTAATCCTTTTCTTTGTCAGCTGGTCAACACAAAAATCTCTTTTGAAATATTCAAATATTTCTATGCACTAAAAATAAGAGGATTTTATTGGACTTTCATTATGTAATTTCTGAATTGTTAAGTGACAAATATTAATTTCAGATAAAAAACAAATGATTTGTTTATAGGTGTACTGTTCAGTACATGACAACAAACACATTTGTTGCTACTCAAGGATAATCTTACTGTGAAATTGTGATCAAATACAACCTGATGAAATTATGTAATTTAATCACCTAAATTCATCTGTTCTCTATTGAAGCCTTTACGGTGTCAAATATCGTGCATAATCACGTTCTCGCTGGGGAGGCTGAGATTTCATTGTCAGTGTAAACAAGTGTTTGCGGGTGGTGGAGTGGACAAGCAACAAGCAACTTGTTTGCAACATTGTGTCGTTATGGAGGTGAGTTCAACCAAAATATGTATTTAGGTGTTTAACTAAGATAATTGTGTTTTTATTGTGAGTTTTATAAAAAAAAAGAAAAAAAGTGCATTGCTGTTAGGGTTGTGTGTCGGGAACCGGTTCTTTTTGGGTATCCTTAAGAAATGATTCAATCCATCAACATCAATAGCCTTTTTGCTTAACGATTCCCTTATCAGTCCTTCAGAGTGATTTTTTGTTGTGAAAATTGTTTTTGGGGGTGTTTGTCAGGAAAATGATCATTTCTGTACACTGATTACAGACCCTGCAGTGGGTCTGTATAATAACAGTTTGTGCAGCGCAGCTTTGCTTTGAACCTTGAACCATTGAAGCAGTGCTTCGATCTGCTGCTTTGTTGGTTCTTTGTTTTATGTCACTTTCTTAATTTTTCCCCACTAAAACCCTAAAGAGCATATGTCTGTGAGTAATATTTAACTTTTTTATGAATGAATGAATGAATGAATGAATGAATGAATGAATTTATTCAGCACACACATAAACAAAACAAAATACCAACATAAACTCTTACTAACATACATAAAAAACAAACAAAAGAAAAATACAACAATAACTCAGTTTCTCAAATTAGGTGCAGCCGAAAGGGCATGGGCTGAAGCAAAAGCTTGTAAATGCCCACCCCGTACACCATACACCCGTTACCATCCACAATTAAATACACTCAAATAAGATAGAAATCAGAAAATAACATAACTAAACAGAATAGAACAATTTCATATTTACATTTTACATTTTATATCTACATTAGAATATAGTTAGGTACTAACAATTGCATCAGTGGCATTCCATTATTTTCAATTCATTTAAAGTTTAACACATTTTTACCTTCTAAGCAATTACAAATAGTCTTGCACCCTGATCATTACTGACATAATGTCATACACCAAGTACTGTTCAATGTCTATGCAATCGTCTACACTTCTTACTAACTCTATTAACATTTTTACTCGTTTGTGTACTGTGCTAACATAATTTCTTTATATTTCTTTTTGAACTTATAAATGTTTCCACACAATTTAATGTGGTTATCCAAATGATTCCATAATTTAACTCCACATACCGACACACCCCAACTTTTCAGAGTAGTTCTTTACTATAAAGTTACCACATCCCCTCAATCCATACTGTCCTTCTCTCTTACAGAACAGTTTCTGTATATTACATGGCAGTTCATTTTTATTGGCTTTAAACATTAGTAATGCAGTATGAAACTTTACCAAATCAGTCATTTTTAATAATTTTGACCTGATAAACAATTCATTTGTGTGGTCTAGATATCCTACTTTATGCAAAATTCTAACTGCACGTTTTTGTAATATAATGAGGGGATGAAGTGAACTCTTATAGTTGTTACCCCATACTTCTATACAGTAAGTTAAATAAGGCAAAATCAATGTACAATATAACACTCGAAGGGCATCATGCTCCAACAAATATTTAACTTTATTAATAACTGCGAGACTTTTGGAAACTTTACTCTGTATATATCTAATGTGCTTTTTCCAACTTATTTTTTCATCTATTATTACACCAAGAAATTTACATTCTGATACTCTTTCAATTTGAACACCATTTATACATATCTTTATCTCAGAGTTTACTTTGTAAAAACATTATTTTAGTTTTATCTAGATTTAAAGATAATTTATTTGTGTCCATCCAACTTTTTAGTTTATTCAATTCCTCATTAATAATACGGGTAAGTTCACTATAATTTTCATTTGCATAAAATATGTTTGTGTCATCCGCAAATAAAATCATTCTCATCACTTTGGATATATTAAATATGTCATTTATATATAAATTAAATAACTTTGCTCCCAAAATTGAACCTTTGGGTACTCCGCATAAAATCTCCAAGTTATTTGATGTAAACTCACCCATTTTCACAAACTGCTTTCTCTCCGTTAAGTAACTCTGTATCCATTGCAGTGCAGCTCCCCTAACACCATACATTTCTAATTTTTTAATCAAAATTGAATGATTAAGAGTATCAAAAGCTTTCTTTAAGTCTATAAAAATGCCAACTGCATATTTCTTTCTCTCTATAGTATTGGTTATCTCCTCTATGGTTTCAATTACTGCCATTGAAGTGGACCGCTTACTCCTAAAACCATATTGGCATTCATTAAGAATTTCATACTTTCCAATAAATGACTCTAATCTATTATCATATAGCTTTTCCAAAATTTTAGAGAATTGTGGGAGTAAAGAAACTGGTCTATAGTTTGTAAAAATGTGTTTATCTCCACTTTTAAATAGAGGGACAACTTTAGCCATTTTCATTTTGCTTGGAAATTTTCCCGTTATAAAAGATAAATTACAAATATATACAAGTGGTTTGACAATACTTTCTATTACTTTTTTAACCAGTATCATATTAATATCTTGAAAATCAGTTGAAGATTTACTTTTAAATTTTCTAACAATAGTAATAATTTCAAGTTCATCTACAGGAGAGAGAAAAAATGAATTTCTATTTCTCTTAATAAGTATTGGAGAATCAGGACCTTTAACAGAAATTTTATTGGCCAAATCCGGGCCAATATTAACAAAAAATCATTAAAATGATTTACAGTTTCACTCATCTCATAGTTATCTTTATCCTTCTCAATAAAATAATCTGGATATATCGTTTTTCTCCTTCCATGCTGCATAAGATCTTTTAATATTCCCCAAACCTTTTTTGTATCACATTTATTCCTTTCCAGTTGATTTCTATAATATAAATTTTACTAGTTCTTAATAGCTCTGTTAGTTTATTCTTATATAGCTTATATTTTATTTCAGCTTCCTTAGTTTTCAATTTAATAAATATTTTGTAAAGACTATTTTTCATTCTACAAGCATTCTGTAGACTTTTGGTCATCCAAGGACGTTCCACAAATCTTTTTTTACAACTATATTTCTTAATTTGACAGTGTGTGTCATATAATTCCATAAATATCTCCATAAACTTACTATAAGCCCTGTCCACCTCTTTCTCACAATAAATTAAGTTCCAATCCTGGGAATTTAAATCATTGTTCAGGGATTTAATTGCTTCCTCCAAACAAACCCGTTTATAGATGTGTTTTTTCCCTCTACAATCTGTAATTTTGTTGTTATATATAATTAACACTGATGGTCCGATATATCACAGACCATTATGCCGCCTGTAATGTCATTCATAGTGCTATTTGTGAAGATGTTATCAATTAAAGTGGAACTGTGATCTGTTACCCTGCTAGGTCTAGTTATAGTCGGATAAAGGCTCATGTCAAACATCATATTAAGAAAATCATTAGTCCATTTGTGCTTTGTGTGATTTAGTATATCTATATTAAAATCTCCACATATAAACATAGTTTTATTTTCCTTCTTTGAAAATATTTTTCCTACACAGTCAATGAATAATTCTACATCAGTTCCTGGAGACCGATACAAACAACTCACAATTACATTTCTCTCCGTATCATTATGGATTTCAATTGTAACAACTTCTAAAACATTATCTATAGCCAGAGTCATATCCTCTACTAATTTAAACCTAATGCTATTATGAATATATAGTGCCACTCCTCCACCTATTTTATTTTTCCTATTAACATACTTAAGTTCATATTCTTCTATTTCAAAGTCAATACCTTTGTCCTCATTAAACCAAGTTTCTGACAAAGCAATTATACTAAATGTATGTGCAAACTGCTGTATATATTCTTTGATAACATTAAAATTAGCATACATACTTCTACAGTTAAAGTGGATAATTGACAGTTTTTCCTTCATTGTCATAGCATGTAGAAAATCATCAACAGTATAATATTTAGAATCAACATTAAATGTAGAGTAAAAAGTATTATCCGGGTCTAGTTCATTTTCTAAGTCTTGAAAATTATAATCAGTATATGAAAATAGATTCAGTTGCTCCAAATGCATTGTCCTTTGATATAATTCTGAATCTGTACTCATCTTTTTTTTTTTTTAAATAAAATGAATTCTATACTATTAGTAACAATCGATCAAGAATTACCATCTCTTGATTCATCTTTGTCTTTGTGTTCATCAAAGGCTCAAAATTCACCAGTAACTAAATCTCTAGTAGTAGTAGTAGTAGTAGTAGTAGTAGTAGTAGTAGTAGTAGTAGTAGTAGACGTCCCCTCATAAATATCTAAGTCACTGAGGTTCTTAACCACCAACACCTTAGCCTCCTCCGGTGACCCATTGAGCTTAATAAAGACTTTACAGTTATTTACCCAAGTGCTTTGGATCTTTTTTAGTTTCCTCAGGTGTCTGGCTTTTCTGGCAATTTCGGCATTTTTCCGTGTCAGGTGATCGTTCATATAGACATTAGTACCTTTCAGTTTTCTTCCTTGTTTAATTAAGGTAATCTTTTTCTTGAGATTTGCAAAACGTAATATCAGGGCTGGCACGTCCTCTCGTCTTCTTCTCGGTAATGTGTGACAGGCTTCCAAATCACTTACATCCAGTGAAATATCGTGCACATTGAGAAAGGCTGCTACCTGTTGCTCAATAGAGCTTGACTCTTCCTCAGTGGGCTCATTCTGTTTGTTATTCGCAATCACCGCATGAGCATACGACCTGGGTTTGATCTTAAACCCCGTGATTACAATATCTTTCATTCTTGTATATTGTTCCAACTCATCAACTTTCCTTTCAAGCTCTGTGATCCTCCTGTTCTTTTCCTTATTTTCTTCTCGTAATTGCTTCACTTCATCCAGAAGCGCAATGATTCTCTTTTGGTCCTGACGGATTAAAGCAACATCTTCCGTTAAAGTATCAAGTGACTTTCTGATTTCGTCACACTCCTCCAAAGAAAGGTTTCTCTCGATGGCATCTTTGGACACAAATAGTTTGTTTGCTAACCTACTTCTCGGCTAACTCAGTAGCTGGCTCACCGCTATCGCCTGCGTCGGGCCTGATGAATTCTGCCTCGCCGCTGTAGCCTGCGTCAGATCTGGTGGAAGCTGGCTCACCGCTGTAGCCTACGTCGGGCCTGGTGGATGATGGCTCGCCTCTGTAGCTTGCTTCGGGCCTGTCGGTAGCTGCTCGCCGCTGTAGCCTTGTTATGGTCTTCTGAAACAGTTGATGGATGTATTTTATAACTTAAAAACGAGACCGACGCTAACGTGTTAGCATGTCTATGTCATTTTCAGTGTTAAAGTTAGCATTAAGCTAAGCCATTATCAAGCCTCCCTCCCCAGCACGCAAAGGATTCTAGGATACTCTAAAACCGTGAATATCCACTTAGTCCAATCAGACTGGAGCCCACGCCTACAGTCATAGGGTGAGAGGCAGGGTACATCTTGGACAGGACACCAGTCAATCGCAGAGCCACATGTCGACAAACACATTCATGACTACTCACACTCACATCTTCAACCGCTTGGTCCAACCAAGGGTCACGGGGGGCTGGATCCTATCCAGGCAGTCATAGAGGGTCAAGGCGGCGTACACCCTGGACAGGATACCAGTCTGTTGCAGGGCACAGACTGGTACTACAGTCAATTTAAAGTTTCCAGTTCACTTAAGCTGCATGCCTTTGAAGTGTGAGAAAGCAATAGCACCCGTGTGATCACAGGGAGAACAAGCAAACTCCACAATCGGGGAGAAAGGGATTCCAGGACCTTCTTGCTGTGAGGCAATGGTGCTAACCAATAAGCCACTGTGCTGCCATTACCTCAATGAAATAATGTATATTTGAAGGTGAAAAGTCAACACATTTCTCATTTGTTTATAAATATTAGATACTGAGATTTTTCATTATTTTATTTTCCAACATTTTTAGGCACAGTTTTTGTGGCTTTACTTCCTATTCATGAGAACTCGAGCTTCTGGTTCACATGCATGCTGATTTCTGTATCCGGAATTTTCCCTACAGTTTGTGGAAACATTTGCTTAGCATGTTGATTGATTGTTTTGACCATCTGCCTGTTTGCCTGTGTCTTTCATTTGCTAACTCCCTCATGAACACTGTTACTTTGCAGACTGCCTCTCCTGTGGGTTTCAGACCCCCATCTGTCTAACATAAGCAAATAAAGTCTGTGAATTTCACAACTCTGTGTTGTTCTCTGCATTGGGGTCTTCAGTTATACTAAAACCATTACAAAATGTGGCTACCAAACACATTACATTGTTGAGGATGCCTATTACGTCTCTATGTAAAGCTTATTCAAAAATATTTGAAGACAGTTGTCTGGTTTTGAGGTATTTACATTGCCATACTCAAAACTGCCAGTCACTGTAATTTTAGGCTATCAGGAGTTATTTTGGGATGATGATTATTAACATTTTAAATCTTTTCCTCGAGTGCAAAAACAAAACTGACCTTCTTCTTCAATATCAATAACAGATGTAAAGAGCTTTCTGAAATTCAGCATTAACTTTAGAGACCTTATTGGATTTGAGACCACTGAGGCGCCGTCATTTAAAGCACTTACTCCAAATGCACTTACAGTACCAGGAGTCACGTACATATGTGTATAGATAGATTTATTGATCACCTTGCTCAAAGTAATTATGAGGAAATATGTGGGTCTGAATCAGCAACGTCAACAAAAATATTTGATGACTGGTGAAAAGGAAACATCTGAAAGATAAAAGCCTAAAGGCATAGGGGTGTCTTCTGTTGAATAAATAGAAAAGCCCAATTTAAAAGTCCTGCTGAAATATGACACACAGCTGGCTAATGGTGCCAGAGACACACAAACATGAAGGGATGTTTCAGAGAAAGGCCTAGAAACCCAAAGCCTGAGTGTGTTGTATCGCTTTTCTCTCCTAATGTGAATTTAAAAGACCTGTCCACAGATAATTAGTAATACAGCAGACAGCCTCCAAACAGTGGAAAAGTGATACTACATTAACACAAAGTCATCACCTCATACACACAGAAACACAGTATTCTTTCTCTTCCAACCTGCTATTGTCCTCTATGTCTGTTTCGCTTTGTTTCACGTCATCTCTGAAAGTTTTCTCCCACCTCATGATTTTCTAATCACCAGCAGAAACTAGTGCAAATTAAAAATGCCAAAAACACCGTGTGAGGGTTCTGTGCAGGGGTTTGTGTTCTGATCTGGTTTCTGCACAAAGCTATTAGCTGCGCTTTCAACGCAAATCAAAGTTTGGTTTCTGGGGCTTAGCATGTACGACGGATCAGGTTTCTTTCAGTGTGACGCAGCAGCAGGCTGGCTAGGTGGGAGAACGACATTTTACTAATTGTATAAACAGTTCTGCAAGAAGTGCTAAAGTGTCATTTGCAGCTTGGCAAAGCCTGTCAGCTCAAACACATTTCAAAGAGACACATCCCTCTTTCTGCCTTCATGGACATTTATATTACTGTAGTAGTAGTCATAATATAATAACAGCACCAACAACAATAAGGAGAAAATCCTGTTTCTGTGCATTGGCTCAGTTTAAAGTAAATTAGTTGTGGTATACGCTGCATCCAGAAAGTATTCACAGCACTTCACTTTTTTCACATTTTATGTTATAGCCTTATTCCAAAATGGATAAAATTGCAATGAACTGTTTACAGGATTCAGTGCGCCACTCGAAGTTGTCAGCGATCTGTTGTCAGCGCTGGCATTGGCGTGGGTTGCAAATACATTGGCGTGGGTTGCAAATACAGCAGACAGAGTAAATATGCAATGAACAGGAAAAACATTGAAGCCATTCACAGATGAAATCCATTGTAGAATTTATCAAAAAGATATGAAAATTGTCAAAATACATTAATTTGCTGGAACCGCAGGTGTGAGTTGTTTTGTTTTCTGTACACAGTAAGCACACAGCACTGAGGTGGATCATCCATTACGGGTTTCCAATTACAATTTTCACATGATGCTTTGTGTATTTCGGCCTATCAGTACCAAATGACTGGGAAAGTGATCAATTAAATTAGTTATGCACTGATGCACTGGCAACGGCAAAGCAAAATGCAGTGCAATAGTTTGTTGAGATCTTTCCAAAATTGTTTTTCCATTTCATACCAGTCAGAAAAACGTGATACTTGAGGTGAACATAATTTTATGCAAACTGATCAGTACAGTGGTAAAATACGGCCACACTTCACTCTGCTTTGCCATTTACAGTTCTAATAATAACATTCAGAAGTGACAACAAACCTAACTGTTGTCACATATTGGTCTTCACTCACAAATATTGCGTATACACAAATCTGTGCTTAAACTGTGCATACACACATTTCATGCACAAATCTGGGATTCAGCAGTATGTTCATATATAAACGTGTTCACTGATTACGAGTACAAACATATTTAGACCTTCCTCACACCATGTGCACAGTTGATGAAGGCCCAGTATTCCTGTAAGATATAAAAACATACCTACTTAACGAAATGCATAGTATATGAACACTTTTTTAAAGGCTTTATTCATAATTTAATATTATTAAATAATTTAATTCCCTGGCAGGGGTTTCAGTGCAGAAAGTTCCCGGTTCAAATTCCATACCTGCCACCATGTGATGTGGAGTTCCATCAAGGAAGGGCATCCAGCGTAAAACTTGTGCCAAATCAACGTGCAGCTCCACTTTGGATCTGCTGTGATGACCCCAAGTGAAAACAAAGGCGCTGCCAAAGGGACTTACAAAATACAGTGGGGTAAGAAAGTATTTAGTCAGTTCCTGATTGTGCAAGTTCTCCTACTTAGAAAGATGAGAGAGGTCTGTAATTTTCATCATAGGTACACTTCAACTGTGAGAGACAAAATGAGAAAAAAAAAAATCCAGGAAATCACATTGCAGGATTTTTAAAGAATTTATTTGTATATTATGGTGGAAAATAAGTATTTGGTCAATAACAAAAGTTCAACTCAGTACTTTGTAACATAATGTTTGCTGGCAATGACAGAGGACAAAAGTTTCCTGTAAGTCTTCACCCAGTTTGCACACACTGTAGCTGGTATTTTGGCCCATTCCTCCATGCAGATCTCCTCTAGAGCAGTGATGTTTTGGGGCTGTCGCTGAGCAACATGGACTTTCAACTCCCTCCACAAATTTTCTATGGGGTTGAGGTCTGGAGACTGGCTCGGCCACTCCAGGACCTTGAAATGGTTTTTATGGAGCCACTCCTCCATTGCCCGAGTGGTGTGTTTGGGATCATTGTCATGCTGGAAGACCCAGCCATGTTGCATCTTCAATGTTCTCACTGATGGAAGGAGGTTTTGGCTTAAAATCTCATGATACATGGTCATTCATTCTTCCCTTAACACAGATCAGTCGTCCTGTCCTCTTTGCAGAAAAACAGCCCCAAAGCATGATGTTTCCACCCCCATGCTTCACAGTAGGTATGGTGTTCTTGGGATGCAACTCAGCATTTGTCTTGCTCCAAACACGACGAGTTGAGTTTTTATCAAAATGTTCTATTTTGGTTTCATCTGACCACATGATACGAGGTCTGTCCAAAAAGTAACAGACCTTTTTATTTTTTTTTCAAAAACTATATGGATTTGAATCATGTGTGATTGCATCAGCCAAGCTTGAACCTTCGTGCGCATGTGTGAGTTTTTTCATGCCTGTCGGTTGCGTCATTCGCCTGTGGGCAGGCTTTGAGTGAGCACTGGTCCACCCCCCCTCGTCGGATTTTTATTGTGAGGAAAATGTCAATGATTTGGAGCTTTGCTGCATCAAATTTTTCCAGAAACTGTGAGAGACAGTTAGGTGGACACCATTCGCTAAATTCTGATGGCTTTCAGGGACGATTTTATGGGGATCACACAGATTAAGGAGTGTTACAGCCGGTTTAAAGACCGCCCACAGCGGCTGAGAGCACGTCACGTTCTGAGCGGCGATCGACAGGCTCAAACGACTAGATCATTTCCAAACTGAACGCTGTGTTGATCCGGGATGTCGTCTGACTACCACAGAAATGGCAGAAGACGTGGACATCAAGACTTTTTCGGCACATTCCACTGTTACAGGAGTTTTTGTCATGGAAAGAGGAGTGGAGGAATGCGCCACAGAGCCACGAATGGCGTGGGACAAAACCACAGGAATTTGCGCATCGGGATGGAGTCGCATGGCGCAAAGCAACGCCGTGATGAAGCCTCACAGGACATGTTCTGGAATTTCCAGTTAATCCACAGTTTCTTGGATAGTCACACGACTGAAAAGCCACCGAAAGCTGTCTGAAAGCCATCTGATAGCCGTCCTGTGAGACCAACACGAAGGTGGTTTTGTGCCGTGCCATTCGCGGCTCTGTGGCACATTCCTCCACTCCTCTTTCCATGACAAAAACTCCTGTAACAGTTCTTTGGAAATCATCACTTTCTCAGTCATTCCTCCAACAAATGCCACTGAATGATGACTGCAATCCTTCTCCTAATCCTATTTATTTTTATTCTGCTTTGATTCGCTTTTTGTCAGCAACTTTGGTGTCAAAACTGTCTCAACCTCAGGTGAGCGCATTCAGCATCCAGAGTGTCAGTCACTGCAGCCGCAGGCTTCTATAATATTATGTTTTTTTTCAGACTTAGAGCAGGTGGAAAACTGTGCCTTTAATAGCTTCTACCTCCGACACCATTATTTCACTTTCCACTGTTGTGAAAAATCTTTTTTTTTTTTTCACTTTTTGGGACCATTTCTCATTCATAACTAAACTTGGTTCACCTTTGTCCTGCACAGCGCTACTCTCCATGGCATGCCAAATGAATGTCCTTGTGTAGACAAATAGAAGCGCGGTATTGTGCAGATTGCAGCTTGCGGGCATGCGCCTGTTAGTTTAGAATGATTCTGATTCACAAACATATGGAAAGTGGTGAGAACAAATTTGCTGGTATGCATTTGTCATGTATCCAGTGGTGATTTTGCACACATGCTTATTTTGTGTGGAGAGACTCAAAAGTTTACATACCCTGGCAGAATTTTTTTTTTTTTTTTTGGCCATTTTTTTCAGAGAATATGAATGATAACACAAAAACATGGGTCTTCTTTTTAAGAAAATACTCCTCTATACCATTTCATCATGAAGCTGTATAACTGGTGATAACTGAAGATCAAAGGGGGCGATACACGCGATACACAGTATTAAGAACAGGGGTATGTAAACTTCTGATCAGGGTCATTCAGGTAGTTTCAGTTGTCATTATGATTTGAAAAGAGTAAACAGAGTTGTTTGACAATAAATGGCTTCACCCAACCACTAACCATGAGTGAAACAAAAGTTTTTGTGTTATCATTCATATTTGAAAAATTCTGCCAGGGTATGTAAACTTTTCAGCACAAACTGTATGTCTGAAAATGGAAATTCATGAATGACAGTGAAAATAATTTGTGATGTCTGACGAAGTACTGCTCATGCTGTTACACACACACACACACACACACACACACACACACACACACACACACACACACACACACACACACACACACACACACACACACACACACACACACACACACACACACACACACACACCGAGCCATAAGAGCAGCAGGATATGAAGCTAGAGGTTTTAGATTTTGAAATTAAAAGAGAAGATAAAGTTCAGCTGGATGATTTAGACAGCTGCTGACAATCCGTGAGCTGTTTCTTCTTCTTTTCTTTTTTTTTCTTTTTTTTTTTTGCAGTGAGAGCTACTGCCTGAAAGTCTGTGACACACATGAGATCAAAGAGGCACCCCTCTGTTGGGTGTTTGAGCAGCAGCAAAAGATGAAGTCTCCATAGATATTATCCTAGTTTTTTCAGGCCAAAAAGTGAACAGAATGGCGCATCATTAGGAAGGAAAGAAGGAATAAGAGTGAATTGGGCAGCTGTCAAAAATCTACTCTGTACTTACGGGAGGTTCTTGTGTCAGGAGCCACTCTTTTTTCTTCACTCTGCACTCTGAAGATGTTAAATCTTCAGCGGACATTCAGACTAAAAGTGTCACCAATTTGCAAATATTCCCTATAGCAAATGTAATGGTAGCACTTTATAACTACACATTTGCAAGCCATTAGTTAATGTCTATAGTTATTATAAAGGTCTGCCTACCTAGTTATTACAAAGTTCATAATATCACCACCAATATGTGCTGTAAGTGATAACAAAATGTAAAATAAATATACTATGCAGTCGGAAGACTCATAAAAATGTGAGTGCTTATGCTTTTCTTACACATGCAACAAAAACATTATGTGATAGTATACAAATAATGAATGTTTATGAGTTCAATGGTATGAATATTTCATGAACTGAAAGATGGAGCATTTCATCTTTCACCTCATGAAATATTCGTACCATTGAAAGAATGGAAAAACATTCAGTATTTGTTTTACATAAAGGCTAAAATAGATCCTTGTCATTTGATATTTTATTAATTTATAAACAACAGAAAAGGGACTTAAATTTTGGTGTTCCTCACTGGTGCTGAATAGTCCAACATGAACTTTAAATAGGAGTTCAAAATTGTTCTCAGTAGTCCATGATGCCGTCCACTGACTTTGTGTACAGACTGCCGTCTGCTTTCGACACTCCAGCGAAAAATCACGTCAGAAATTTGTTCAACTTTCCATCTTGACTTCATCCTAACAGCTCTTCATGCCTCCAGATGGCTTACGGCGTGGTGGATTTGTTTGTTTGTTTGTTTTTTGTGTGTGTTAGAAGAATTAGCAACGTCAATTAGCTCTTTCAAATCGTCGTCCGCCAGCAAAACAAACCCTGCTATGTTTAGCTAAACACCGCCCCTGGTCGTGTGAGCATGTGCGGTGGTTGAGGCGTGCAATAGCACATTCCATATAGCACCAAAATTGCACAATAAAAGAACTACTGCATGGTCAGTGAATCACAATGGCAAACGGTACGACTAATCCATGTCACGTGGCATACAAGCAACCAATCAAATGACAAGGATCCACTCAACCATTATATGCCCCAACCAGTCCCAGCAGAAGACTGCCCCTCCCTGAGCCTGGTTCTGCTGGAGGTTTCTTCCTGTTAAAAGGGAGTTTTTCCTTCCCACTGTAGCCAAGTGCTTGCTCACAGGGGGTCGTTTTGACCGTTGGGGTTTTACATAATTATTGTATGGCCTTGCCTTACAATATAAAGCGCCTTGGGGCAACTGTTTGTTGTGATTTGGCGCTATATAAAAAAATTGATTGATTGATTGATTGATATAATTGTTAATATGTAATGCATGTGATTGCAATAGTGTTGCAGGTCCTGTGTTATGTGGGCCGCTGAAGAGGAGGTACTGCTGGCCCACCACCACCAGAGGACGCCCTGCTTGGAGTGCGGGCTCCAAGCACGAGAGGGCGCCAGACCCAGAAGAAGTGACAGCTGTCACTCATCGCACCAGCTGTCACTCATTCTACACCACTATATAAGCCGGACTGCAACTCCACCTCCGCGCCGAGAAATTGACTACCAAAGAGGTAATTTTCTCTGCTGACTCATATCGTTGAGTGATAATCTGAGCTTCTTTTGCAGCCGTTATCCTGTGGTGTTCGTCCTTGTCTGTGGGATTGGCGTTTGGTGTGACAGCGACGGCTTCGCCTCACACCCCCAAACCAGATAAGTGGATTAAACAGGAGCTGCACGAGTGTGTGATTGGAGGTGGAGGTGCTCCCTCCTAACTGTGTGCAGACTGTGGATTACTGAGTGTGCGGACTCACACTCATTCATCTTGTCTTTGCTTTCTGCCAGCAGTACCAGGGTCGACAGCCGAAGACGGAGGCCACCTGGGGACTCGGGACTTGGCGGCTCCGGTGTTCTTCAGACCGTTGGTGGTGGAAGCCGTGTGGGACGCGGCTTCTCTCTCGTCGGGGGTCTTCTATCTTCGAGCCTGCCCACACATCACCTGGTGTTAATTGACTTTGCAAATTTTGTGTATTTAGTTGTGTGTTGTCACAACATTAAATTGTTACATTTGTTATGTGTCGGACGCAGCTCGGAGAACCGACCAGCGTTTGAAGGACCCAGTATGAAATAAGCAGAGCACGTTACAAAGGCTAACTGAATTTAATACATAACAGTGATACAAAACATAACAAAAGAAAGTGCGGTCTGGCGTGGTGCGCTCCCAGCAGCGCTAACGGTCCGGAGCCAGAAGCTGTTCGGACCCAAGGACCCCGCCGACACCCCCCAGGTGGCCGCAATAAACCGAGTCTGTGAAAGAAGGAACCATTATGTGAGTCCACACTCTGCACACAGAGAGAACACTTAAAGGTGTACAAACAGCAAACACTTCCTGGCTTGATTACTAATCAACTTCCCAACCTGCAGGCATGGAACATCCAGTTCACAAAACTCCACTGCAGGGGAAGTCGATACATGACTAACATACAGCTCAATATAAAAAGGTGTGAGGGACACCACATTTACTGACTGTATAAATGTTAGTCACAAAATCTAACGTACCTCAGGAAGTGTGCTGACGAGCATGAGACCTCACCCCCTCCTCTTTCACAGACCGTGCATCAAACCTGGACGTTCTCTGCCTCCACTGATGATGAGATGGCTCCCGAGACGACGATCTCACCCATCTGGTCACAAGGTCGAGTCTCTGGCAAATACACACTGCATACTCCAGTCTTAAATGCCACCATGTTCCAATCCATATAGATGCACCTCAGCTGTGAGTCCTGACGAGCCGCAGGTGATCAGGGTGAGGTCCTGATAACCTCAGCAACACAGCCACTCAGTCCCAAATGCAAGCCACCTGGAAGGAGAAACAAAGGACAGAAACAAAAAGGCAGCCGGGCCCCCCCAGCCATATAACAGTACCCCACCCTCACGGGAAGCCTCCCGGCGACCACACAAACCTGGCCCAGGAGAAACACCCCCCTCCAGGGACCATGGCTGGAAACCGCATCTGCATTCCTCTTCCAACAGAATGGTTGATGTCCTCTCCACTGGCTGCATCTTTGCCTTTGTTTCAGTCAGTCCCTTAGCACAGGTGTGGCCAGGAGTTCTTAAACCTGTGCAGTCAGCCTTTATCCAACCATGTTCGGTCTTTAGTCATAAAACAAAAAAGACAAACACAAACAACCAAAACATCCCCCCTCCCCAGGGGACCGTCCCATCAAACCCCGGGAAGAGGAGAAAAGAAAAACCCCAAACTTAAGCTTATAAATAAAAGTGCTAAAACACCCCCCCCCCCCCCCCCCAAACGACATGTAGGGACCAACACCCCCCAGAGGACTTCCCGCCAGCTCCAGGAGTAATAACCACAGCCGAGGTCCCTCTGGGATCCAACGTCACCCACGGGGACTCCCAGCGCCTCCCAGAGGACCACTTGTCAACCCCAGGAGACGCCTCCCCTCATGACCAATGGACCCAGCCTCGGCCGACTATGGCTAGATGGACCCACAGCCCTTTCCCCCCCAGAGGACACCACAGTCAAACCCTGAGGGCGGAAACTGGGGGGAAAAAAAACAAAAGGAGAAACCCCCCCCAGGTGCAGAGGTTACCTGGGAAACGCCCAGCATAACCAAACTGCACCACTCCAGCAACGCCGACACTACGGCTCACCCAGCTGGAGTCAGAGGAGAAGAGAGGGAACAAAAAGAAAACACCCCCCCCCCTCCCCAGGTCCAGAGGTTATCCGGGAAACGCCCAGCATAACCAACCTGCACCACTCCAGCAACGCCGACTCTACGGCTCACCCGGCTGGAGTCAGAGGAGAAGAGGGCACAAAGAAAAAAAAAAAAAAAAAAAAAAACAACCCAATTACCCCCCCATGACCCCCCAGGGGACCGTCCCATCAAACCCTGGGAGGTGAAACTGAAAGAAATAAAAAGAAAGACTAACAGACTAACATACAGTTGCTCGGGTCCTTTTTTTTTTTTTTTTTTTTTTTTTGGCAGAACTGCAGGGTCACGACCCCAGACACTAAATAGTGAAAAACAAAAAAAATCCCACACAAAAACCAACTCAAAAAACACCCACACAAAATGAACTAACACAAAACAAACAAGTGATTTATACCGTCAAGCTCAAACAAATGGAACACACCTGTTCCAACTTAAGAGCTTGACGGTAATGTGACTCAGTCACCAACAGAGGGAGCCAGAGTGCTAAAAATAAAAAAACCCCTTTGGTGACAGAGAAAACAAACAAGCTGCTTTTCTGTGCACAGCTGTGAGCAACACACAACCAAAAATGTGATTCAACTAAATAACGCCGGAGCTGATACAACAGACGCAGTAGTTATCTTTATCCGGGGAAACGGGGCTACAACTGTAACACAGGAAGCTCAGCGACCCGTGCCACAGAGCTCCGCCGTGCGCGTGCACCCATTACAGACACACTCTTGCAGCTCCCGTTTAAACCTCTTATCCGGTCGGAGCGTGACGCGAAGCTGTCGCCAGTCACGCTCCACCACGACCCACGGATAAGGCACAAACACAGGAACACGGCTGCAAGAGAGCACAAATCAGTATTCAGTAATGGGTCTCAAACACGCACCATCCGGGCGGAGAGCACCCGCAACTGATCCGGATAACTACTGAACATCTGCTGCCGCCTTCCCGGCGCGTTACCGTCTCTGCTACCGCTGGGTCCGTGATGTTTGGCCAGAGACTACTGTTATGTGTCGGACGCAGCCCGGAGAACCGACCAGCGTTTGAAGGACCCAGTATGAAATAAGCAGAGCACGGTACAAAGGCTAACTGAATTTAATACATAACAGTGATACAAAACATAACAAAAGAAAGTGCGGTCTGGCGTGGTGCGCTCCCAGCAGCGCTAACGGTCTGGAGCCAGAAGCTGTTCGGACCCAAGGACCCCGCCGACACCCCCCAGGTGGCCGCAACAAACCGAGTCTGTGAAAGAAGGAACCATTATGTGAGTCCACACTCTACACACAGAGAGAACACTTAAAGGTGTACAAACAGCAAACACTTCCTGGCTTGATTACTAATCAACTTCCCAACCTGCAGGCATGGAACATCCAGTTCACAAAACTCCACTGCAGGGGAAGTCGATACATGACTAACATACAGCTCAATATAAAAAGGTGTGAGGGACACCACATTTACTGACTGTATAAATGTTAGTCACAAAATCTAACGTACCTCAGGAAGTGTGCTGACGAGCGTGAGACCTCACCCCCTCCTCTTTCACAGACCGTGCATCAAACCTGGATGTTCTCTGCATCCACTGATGATGAGATGGCTCCCGAGACGACGATCTCACCCGTCTGGTCACAAGGTCGAGTCTCTGGCAAATACACACTGCATACTCCAGTCTTAAATGCCACCATGTTCCAATCCATATAGATGCACCTCAGCTGTGAGTCCTGACGAGCCGCAGGTGATCAGGGTGAGGTCCTGATAACCTCAGCAACACAGCCACTCAGTCCCAAATGCAAGCCACCTGGAAGGAGAAACAAAGGACAGAAACAAAAAGGCAGCCAGGCCCCCCCAGCCATATAACAACTTTTTGGCTTATTCATTGTCCGTTCATTTGCGCCCCCTGTTGTGGGTCCGTGCTACGACACCTTCCCAACAGGATTTCTCGGCCATTCGTCATGGATTCCGAGGGGCGTCAACCCGAGCTTGAATGGCCAATGGAAGAGCCAGGAGCGCAGGCGTCAGCGGGAGGCGTGTTGAGTGAGCTGCAGCAGATCTTAACCGCCTTCACGGCTCGGCTAGATTTAGTGACCGAGCAGAATGTTCTCCTTAACCGGAGGGTGGAGGCTCTCACCGCCAGGGTGGAAGCGCGCGATCAGGGCGCTGCTGCAGCCACTCCTCTTGCTGGTCCTGGGCCCGTAACAGACGTTCCACTGGTCGTTCAACGACCCCCCCCCCCAACGTCCCCTGAAGCATACATAACCCCTCCGGAACCGTACGGGGGCTGTGTTGAGACGTGCGCAGACTTCCTCATGCAGTGTTCGCTCGTCTTTTCACAGCGTCCTGTCATGTACGAGTCAGACGCCAGCCGGGTGGCTTATGTTATTAGTCTGCTTCGAGGAGAGGCACGCGCCTGGGCTACGGCGCTTTGGGAGCAGAATTCACGGCTCCTAACGTCTTATGCTGGGTTTATACGGGAGTTCAAACAAGTGTTTGACCATCCCAACAGAGGCGAGACTGCTTCGAGCGTGCTGCTGTCAATGAGACAGGGGCGTCGCAGCGCAGCCGAGTATGCAGTCGACTTCCGCATCGCGGCAGCGAGGTCCGGCTGGAATAACGTCGCGCTCTGCGCCGCCTTCGTAAATGGACTGTCTCCGGTCCTGAAGGAGCACCTGCTGGCTAAGGAGGAACCGCGGGATTTTGACGGGCTTGTCAGTTTGGTTATACGCTTAGACAACCGTTTAAATGAGCATCGTCGGGAGCAGGCCGGGGGGCGTGACCAGGCACGAGCCATTCCTCCCCCTTCCGGTTCCGAAAAGGTGACGTCGTCCCCACGCTTCACTGCCAGAGAGCTCCGTGTGGCTACAGCTCCCCCTGCTGAGGAGGCTATGGACACGAGCAGGGCCAAAGTAAAAACAAATGTCAGACAAAGGAGGCTGGCCCGCGGGGAGTGTTTTGTCTGCGGCTCTTGTGAGCATATGCAGAAGGACTGCCCCAAAACGGTCAAACTACAACGCCCGTCCTTAGAAACTGGGCTAAGGGTGGGTCATAACACGCACGCGGGGAAATCCCGCAAATCTGCATGAATCCCAGTGACGATCCTTTGTGGGGATCTAACCCTTCACGCCCCAGCACTGGTAGACACGAGGTCGGAAGGGAATCTGCTGGATAGCAGATGGGCAAAGGAAGTAGGGCTCCCCCTGGTGGCTCTGCCGGCACCATTGCAGGTGCGAGCACTAGATGGCACCCTGCTTCCATTAATCACACATCAGACACAGCCAGTGACCTTGGTTGTGTCTGGAAATCACAGGGAGGAGATAGTGTTCCATGTAACACCTTCTACCTCCCGAGTGATTTTGGGATTTCCATGGATGGTGAAGCACAATCCCCGGATAGATTGGCCGTCCGGGGTTGTGACGCAGTGGAGCGAAACCTGCCACCGGGAGTGTTTAGGATCCTCGGTTCCTCCCGGCACGACGGCTAATGAGGAGGTTAAAGTCCCCCCCAATCTATCGGCGGTGCCAAAGGAGTACCACGATCTTGCTGACATCTTCAGCAAAGATCTGGCGCTCACTCTTCCCCCGCACCGACCGTACAATTGTGCCATCGATTTGGTCCCGGGCGCTGAGTACCCGTCCAGTAGGTTGTACAACCTCTCACGTTCGGAACGCGAATCAATGGAGACCTACATCCGGGACTCTTTAGCTGCCGGGCTGATCCGGAACTCCACCTCCCCGATGGGTGCTGGTTTCTTTTTTGTGGGCAAAAAGGACGGCGGACTCCGTCCATGCATTGATTACAGAGGGCTGAACGAGATCACGGTTCGCAACCGATACCCGTTACCTCTGTTGGATTCAGTGTTCACGCCCCTGCATGGAGCCCAAATTTTCACAAAATTGGATCTTAGAAACGCGTACCACCTGGTTCGGATCCGGAAGGGAGACGAGTGCAAGACGGCATTTAACACCCCGTTAGGTCACTTTGAGTACCTGGTCATGCCGTTCGGCCTCACTAACGCCCCCGCGACGTTCCAAGCTTTGGTAAATGGCGTCTTGCGGGACTTCCTGCATCAGTTCATCTTCGTATATCTGGACGATATACTCATCTTTTCCCCGGACCCTGAGACCCATGTCCAGCATGTACGTCAGGTCCTACAGCGGTTGTTGGAGAACCGGCTGTTTGTGAAGGGTGAGAAGTGCGAGTTCCACCGCACTTCTTTGTCCTTCTTGGGGTTCATCATCTCCTCCAACTCCGTCGCCCCTGATCCGGCCAAGGTTGCGGCGGTGAGAGATTGGCCCCAACCAACAAGCCGCAGGAAACTGCAGCAGTTCCTCGGCTTTGCAAATTTCTACAGGAGGTTCATTAAAGGCTACAGTCAGGTAGTTAGCCCCCTGACTGCCCTGACCTCCACCAAGGTCCCCTTCACCTGGTCGGATCGGTGCAAAGCCGCGTTCAAGGAGTTGAAACGCCGGTTCTCGACTGCACCAGTTCTGGTGCAGCCTGATCCTGATCGCCAGTACATAGTGGAAGTGGACGCCTCTGACTCAGGGATAGGAGCCGTGCTGTCCCAGAGCGTGGAGGCTGATAAGGTTCTCCATCCTTGTGCCTATTTTTCCCGCAGGTTGACCCCAGCTGAACGGAACTATGACATCGGCAATCAGGAGCTCCTCGCGGTGAAGGAGGCTCTTGAAGAGTGGAGACACCTACTGGAGGGGGCGTCGTTGCCTTTCACGGTTTTCACGGACCATCTGAACCTGGAGTACATCCGGACCGCCAAGCGGCTGAACCCCAGGCAAGCCCGCTGGTCTCTGTTCTTCGGGCGCTTTGACTTCCGGATCACGTACCGCCCCGGGACCAAGAACCAAAAATCGGATGCGTTGTCCCGGGTGCACGAAGAGGAAGCCAAGGCGGGGCTGTCGAACCCCACCGAGACCATCATCCCCGAGTCCACTGTCGTGGCCTCCCTTACCTGGGACGTGGAGAAGACCGTCCGGGAGGCCCTGGCAAGGAGCCCGGACCCGGGGACCGGCCCCAAGAACAGACTGTACGTCCCACCAGAGGCCAGAGCTGCCGTATTGGACTTCTGTCATGGATCCAAGCTCTCCTGTCATCCGGGAGTGCGTAGGACCGTGGCAGTGGTCCAGCAGCGCTTCTGGTGGGCGTCCCTGGAAACCGACGTTCGGGACTACGTCCAGGCCTGTACCATCTGCGCCAGGGGCAAGGCAGACCATCGGAGGACCTCGGGACTCCTCCAACCCCTGCCGGTGCCTCACCGCCCCTGGTCTCACATCGGCCTGGACTTCATCACGGGCCTCCCGCCGTCCCAGGGCAACACCATCATCCTCACGATAGTGGATCAGTTCTCCAAGGCGGCCCACTTCGTGGCCCTCCCGAAGCTCCCGACGGCCCAGGAGACGGCAGACCTCCTGGTCCACCATGTCATGCGACTGCATGGGATGCCATCGGACATCGTATCAGATCGTGGTCCCCAGTTCTCTTCGCAAGTTTGGAGGAGCTTCTGTAAGGAGCTGGGGGCCACCGTGAGCCTCTCGTCCGGGTACCACCCCCAGACAAACGGCCAGGCAGAGCGGGCTAACCAGGAGTTGGAGCAAGCCCTTCGCTGCGTCACCTCCGCGCGCCCAGCAGACTGGAGTCACCATCTGGCCTGGATCGAGTATGCCCATAACAGCCAAGTCTCGTCTGCTACCGGCCTCTCCCCTTTTGAGGCATGTTTGGGGTACCAGCCCCCATTGTTCCCGCTGGTGGAGGGAGAGGTCGGTGTGCCCTCGGTCCAGGCCCACCTCAGGAGGTGCCGCCGGGTGTGGCGGACCGCCCGCTCTGCCCTGTTGAAGGCCCGGACGAGGGCCAAGACCCATGCGGACCGCCGGCGTTCCCCGGCCCCCACATACCAGCCCGGGCAGGAGGTGTGGCTTTCAACAAAGGACATCCCTCTCTGTGTGGACTCCCCTAAGTTGAAAGACAGATACATTGGACCATTTAAAATCCTCAAAATCATCAACCCGGCCGCAGTGAAGCTGGGAGTTGGAGCTTCACTGCGGATCCACCCTGTAGTCCATGTGTCCCGCATCAAGCCACACCACACCTCGCCCCTCTGTGCACCTGGACCTACGCCGCCTCCTGCCTGGCTCATCGACGGGGAGCCTGCTTGGACAGTCCGCAGGCTCCTGGACGTCCGTCGTAAGGGTCGAGGGTTCCAATATCTGGTGGACTAGGAGGGGTATGGACCTGAAGAACGCTCCTGGGTGAAGAGGAGCTTCATCCTGGACCCGGCCCTCCTGGCCGATTTCTACAAAAGACACCCGGACAAGCCAGGTCGGGTGCCAGGAGGCGCCCGTTGAGGTAATTTTCTCTGCTGACTCATATCGTTGAGTGATAATCTGAGCTTCTTTTGCAGCCGTTATCCTGTGGTGTTCGTCCTTGTCTGTGGGATTGGCGTTTGGTGTGACAGCGACGGCTTCGCTTCACACCCCAAACCAGATAAGTGGATTAAACAGGAGCTGCACGAGTGTGTGATTGGAGGTGGAGGTGCTCCCTCCTAACTGTGTGCAGACTGTGGATTACTGAGTGTGCGGACTCACACTCATTCATCTTGTCTTTGCTTTCAAGACGGAGGCCACCTGGGGACTCGGGACTTGGCGGCTCCGGTGTTCTTCAGACCGTTGGTGGTGGAAGCCGTGTGGGACGCGGCTTCTCTCTCGTCGAGGGTCTTCTATCTTCGAGCCTGCCCACACGTCACCTGGTGTTAATTGACTTTGCAAATTTTGTGTATTTAGTTGTGTGTTGTCACAACATTAAATTGTTACTTTTTGGCTTATTCATTGTCCGTTCATTTGCGCCCCCTGTTGTGGGTCCGTGCTACGACACCTTCCCAACATCCTGGTTGCTGATAGTGTCACACTTGTGCTCTTGGTTTTGTTTTGTTTCCCTGTTTTTTGTCAGTGTTGGTGACATTCTCGCAGTTAGTGTGCAAATAATCTGCAGTTTTTGAACATTTCCAAAACTCAGCATGAACCTTGTACCTGCCCAACTTCACTGTGATGCAGATGATTACCTCCAACACGCAACATATGTTTATTTGCAGCACTAGGAAAAAAGCCTTTTGATTAGAATGCATAATGCAAAGGATAAAAAAATGAATGCAGTGACAGTCTTATATTAGTCAGAGAATGAACTGATTGAAAAATACAGTAAATACTGGGTGCTGGGTGCTGTCATTTCTGGATGGAAAACAATGATTAATGTTATCTTTTAATGTATTGTTGCATAAATCATAAGTTGAAGAACTGAAAGCAACTTCGATGAAAATACATGTAAGATCAAAGCCAGTGGTATAATTTAAACACATATTTTCTTTCAGACATCATCATGTTCAATATGAGCAAAGCAATGTTCCTAAAACATCATGTCACTATGGTCATTCAGAGACTGCTGGCTGCAGCTGCTGTGAAGGCCTGTCTTTTTTTTTTTGTATTTTATTGCTAATATCTGTACCACAGTTGCAAAAATTACATTAGTAACACACTACATCGTCATGGTTTAAAATCCTTTAGGGCACGCAAGGTCCCCGAAGGAACTGAGGAAACTAATTGTGAGTGTCATGATTGGGTATAAAAGGAGCATCCCCAAAAGGCTCAGCCATTCACAAGCAAAGAAGGAGTGTGAACAACTTTGTGAACACCTGCATGAACAGTTTAACAGTCCAACAGTTTAAGAACAATGTTTCTCAATGTTCAATTGCAAGGAATTTAGGGATTCCATCATCTACAGGCCATAATATAATCAGAAGATTCAGAGAATCTGGAGAACTTTCTACATGTAAGCGGCAAGGCCGAAAACCAACATTGAATGCCCGTGACCTTCGATCTCTCAGGTGGCACTGCATTAAAAACCGACATCATTGTGTTAAGGATCAAGAACATTTCAGAAAACCATTGTCAGTTAACACAGTTAGTCGCTACATCTACAAGTGCAAGTTAAAACTCTACCATGCATAGCAAAGGCCATACATCATCAACATCCAGAAACCCTGCCACCTTCTCTGGGCCTGGGTTCATTTGAAATGGCCAGACGCAAAGTGGAAAAGTGTGCTGTAGTCTGATGAGTCCACATTTCAAATTGTTTTTGGAAATCATGGACATTGTGTCGTCCGGACAGAACAGGAAAAAGACCATCCAGATTGTTACCAGCGCAAAGTTCAAAAGCCAGCATCTGTGATGGTATGGGGGTATGTTAGTGCCCATGGCATGGGCAACTTACACATCTGTGATGGCACCATCAATGCTGAAAGGTACATCCAGGTTTTGGAGCAACACATGTTGCCATCCAAGCAACGTCTTTGTCAGGGACGACCCTGCTTATTTCTGCAAGACAATGCCAAGCCACATTCTGCACGTGTTACAACAGTGTGGCTTCATAGTAAAAGAGTGCGGGTACTAGACTGGCCTGCCGGCAGTCCAGACCTGTCATCCATTGAAAATGTGTGGCACATTATGAAGCGCAAAATACGACAACAGAGACCCCGGACTGTTGAATAACTGAAGTCGTACATCAAGCAAGAATGGGAAAGAATTCCACCTACAAAGCTTCAACAATTAGTGTCCTCAGTTCCCAAACGCTTACTGAGTGTTGTTAGAAGGAAAGGTGATGTAATACAGTGGTAAACATACCACTGTCCCAGCTTTTTTGAAATGTGTTGCAGGCATCCATTTCAAAATGAGCAAATATTTGCACAAAAACAATAAAGTTTATCACTTTGAACATTAAATATCTTGTGTTTATCGTTTATTCAATTGAATGTAGGTTGAAGAGGATTTGCAAATCATTGTATTCTATTTTTATTTATCTTTTACACAACGTCCCAACTTTATTGGAATTGGGGTTTTGTATATATATCTATCTATCGATCGATCGATCGATAGATAGATATAGATTTCTAGATAGAGTGTGGTCTTTCAGTTTTAAAGCATGATTTATTCATTTCACTCATTCTCTCAGCCCCAGCATGCTCATCTCATCCAGATCTTCTTTTTCTTGTTTTACAGTGGTTGGTATCAAGCTTAATGGTACATTACTACCAACGTGTTCTTTGGAGAGCGAACTGCAGTACCTGTTTTAGATCAGTATACAGGACCACCTTTTCACATATATGCTGCCATCATCTGGCCATAGATGATAATGCAGCATTTTTTCAGATGTATCACTTTGAAATCCTGGGCCAGTACAAAAGCACCAAATGCTTTGAGAATGAAGAATTGATACAAATTATTAGTGTTATTTTATGAGTTAATTGAAATAAATTGTATTTACCCATGTCAAATAAATGTAATAAAATTAAAAGCATATTTAGTTGGCACATTAGCCTGTACGAATGTGTGTAATTACTGTTTTCACTGCTGCATGTTTTTATTATTTTTTTATTAGAACATACAGATCTGAGATTATAATTGTGCACAGAAAGGAAACAGCTGCTTAATTCACTGCAGCGCATTCAGTGATTTACAGATCGGGTAGAAGCCAGTTTCCATCTGAAGTCCCACAGAAAACATATTTTTCTATCTGCTGAGATGAGGTCGGGGTTGCTTATATGCCTCCAAAGTCCAATAAACATTTATGCTCTTTTCTTCTTCTCCTTCTTCAAAAAGGATCCTAAGGATGATGATGACATTCTTCCATTAGGCTGGTGCAGCAGTTCATCCCTACATACACATCGTTGATGCTTTTCTTATGAAAAGTGGAGGTCTGTGTGTGTGTGTGTGTGTGTGTGTGTGGTGTGTGTGAGGAGAGTCATACCTGCATGAAAGAGAGGTACCACTTTCTGTTGTTCAACCTGTGTACAATCATGTTCTGGACTGAGTGACTGACACAAGCCAGAGGGAAGGAATCAATGTTTGTTATCACACTGCAACGTGTTGGTGTCCTAACTGAAGAAAATAGAGCAATTTCAAGTTTAAAAAGGAGCAATGTGTGTAATTTTAGATGCACAACAAAGGATTCATTGATCTGAAGTGGAGTTGCAGCTCAGAGCAGTGTCCAGATGACCATGTTATCTTGTTGTATTTGTGTCACTGCTGGCACTCATTTAATAGTTAATGTGGATTTTAAATTTTTTTTATTTTTTTTATCATACTTCCATTTATCCAGATTCACTTTCACAAAGTGTGCCACCGATTTGCTTAAGGGTCTGAATGTTTCGAGTTGGGTTTTGGTTTACTGTGTTCAGAGTTAGTGACTCTTAAAATTAACCAATGAAAACATTGTGAGGACCTTATCTTGATGGTCTATGGGGCACAGTCTGCGATGTGTATGTACCCTATTTCTGATCAAGCTCCACTGGCTACCTATTTTCACCCACATCAAATTCAAGTCATTCATGCTTAACAACAAAGTGACAACTGGCTCTGCACCCATCTATTGAAATGCTCTTATGAAGTCTTGTGCTATGCCTCAGCTGCTGCACTCCTCCAGGAAGTGGGGTCTGAGACTGTCATCCCTACACAAAAGGCAACCAGAGAATATTTATTTGTATGATATGATATGATATACTTTACTGTACCATAGGAAAATTTATCTTGGACTCACAGAACAATAAAAGCAATCTACATAGTAGACTAACACACACACAACATGGTATAAATAACACATAGCAGACTGACATCACAACAGTCTAACCTCCCCTCCACCCGATGAGAACTAGGCATTAACCTATATTTCACTCACCCCATAACCACCATGAAACATTGCACAATTCTTGCAGCCTCAGGCAACATAAAAAAAATTGGTAGAAGTAGGCATAAATGATTTTTTGAAATGATTATGTTTTCAGTGGGGGACTCTATAATGTCTACCAGAGGGCAAGAGCTCATATTGTGTGTTTTGGACATGTGATGGGTCACTCACTGTCCACTGAGCAGCCTCAGCACAGATTGGTCATACGTAGAATGAAGGGATCCTTCCTTCCACTCACGCTCATAGCTGTGTGAATCAGATGACCGAGCTTAGTTTTAAATTGCACAGAGAAGTTGTCAAACCATGCGGACATCACATATCTGACTGAGCTCATCGTATACAGCCTGATAGAATAAGAACATAATTCTCTTGTCCACACCAAATACTTTGAGTCTGCATAAAAATTAAAGTCTCTGCTGTAAGCGAGAATACAGACTATCAACATGGACCTTCCAGCTAGGCATGGGCCGGTATGAGATTTGGACGGTATGATAACCATGGGCAAAAATACAGCAGTTTCACGGTATAGCTTTAAAATGTGCTTTAACAACATTATGGCTATTTGCATATGAAGCGTGCGTGATTCAGGCGCACTAATTGATGTGATGTCTACCGCTACAAGCACTATACCACTGATAACTTTAGAGAAAATACCAAAATAATAGTCACTCTTTTAGACATGTAGCATCTGCTCTGTGGGAAACATGACTTACTTGCTTAGGGAGAAAAGTGGCTGGAATATGGTCCGGAACTCCAGATGCTCAATATTGACCCAAGTTCACCAACAAAGTGCTTGGAATAGATTTATTTGTCCTTCTTGACATGTTTGTGGGAGAAATTTGGTCAACCACAAGCATGACTCAAGTCCACCACTTCTTCTCAGTGGTTTCAAAGATGGGATAAAGTTTACTCCTTCCATGTAATCCTTTGTGGGTATCTTGAATCGCTCCACGTCCTACACAGGCCATAGCTATGGTGCTTTGTTGCCACCGTTTTTGGCTTGAAGGGATATTCCGCAGAAAATAAAATGAAAAAGCCAACTTGGTCCTTTTAGACAGAGGGAAAAGTTCAGTGCAGTCATCCTTCAGTCATGATGCAGAGCTAGCTAACGTTGGTTACCTGTTTGTAAACAGAGACAGAGGTGTGCGCCGGGGGAAGGGCGGCAGCGGCTGCCTCCGCTCTGCCTGTCAAGAATTCTCATAACCCATTCATACTGTAGGGACGGTATAACGGAAAATTTTAGTGGTTTTGATATTGTGACTTTTTCATGCCGTGGATACCATGACACCAGTTGTCAACCCATGTCTACTTCCAGCTAAAGGTCTGATCCAAGTGGATCCCAAGGTATTTGTATGAGCAGTATGACCACAGGACTATGGTCCACCACTGAACTGGGGTCCAGGACCATCTCCTTGGTCTTAGCAACATTTAAAAAGAGATGATTAGTATCTTACCATTGCACAAAAGTTTTTCTACTTCTAGGAAATAGGCTGATATGTGTGTGTCTTTGTGCAGTAGGATGAGGATAGCACTATCATCTGAAAATTTAAAAACAAAGTACCCAGAGTGACTGTTACTACATTCATTTGTATACAGTGTGAAAAGAACTGGAGAGCTGATGCACCCGTGAGGGACACCTGTGCTGATTTTTCTAGCTTCTGAGAGGGCGTGATTGACTCTGACACGCTGACTTTGATTTGTTAAAAAGGTTTAAAAAGGGAGTAAACCCGATGGTGAAACAAACTATCAAAAGCAACCAAAGCAAGGGTGTCCCTCTCTACTTTCAAGAAGGTCTTGAGAACCCAGCTCTTCTGAGAGTACCTGTTCCCCTAACATCTCTAACAACCCCAACATGCTTTCGTTGCCTTTTCAGATTTCACTCTCTGGTATCTATTTAGATTTTTGTAGAGCATTTTTAACAGCAAAATATATTACAAGTCCTTTTGGGAATATCATGCCAGCAAGTCCATAAATGTTTCAGTCATAGATATTTGAGCATTTATAGCAAACTAGCACAGTGAAGAGTACTTAACAAGTTGTAAGGGCTTTTCTTAAAAAAGAAAAAATAAGGACACTGTTGGAATCAATGCATTAACACTGATTTTAGGCTATAAATAAAATACAGCACTCATAGAATGCTTTTCTTCAGTCTTTTAAAAGTGCTGGATAATTGTGTTAAAACTATCAAGCTTCTACTGTTTCCATATTGTATTGTGCTTACAATAATTAATGCCAGGGTTCTCCACAGAAATTTGTAGTATAGCGGTGCTGTTGGGAGCTATCACCTGAGGCAGTGCACATGTTGACTGTTTCAAGTACAAATGGAGGCCACTCATCACTCTTCACTTATCTTCAACCGCTTTTCCGGGTTAGGGTCACGGGGGCAACAGCTCCAGCAGGGGACCCCAGACTTCCCTTTCCCGTACCACATTGACCACCTCTGACTGGGGGATCCCGAGGCGTTCCCAGGCCAGTGTGGAGATGTAACCTCTCCACCTAGTCCTGGGTCTTCCCCGGGGTCTCCTCCCCAGATGGATGTGCCTGGAACACCTCCCTTGGGAGGCGCCCAGGAGGCATCATTACCAGATGCCCGAACCACCTCAGCTGGCTCCTTTCAATGTGAAGGAGCAGCGACTCTACTCTGAGCTCCCCACGGATGACCGAACTTCTCACCCTATTTTTAAGGGAGACACCAGCCACCCTCCTGAGGAAGCCCATTTCGGCCGCTTGTACCCGTGATCTAGTTCTTTTACATACCATGTTTCTAAAAATATTGGACAATCAGGTACTTAAGCTCACAATAACATCCAAATCATGAGCTCACAACAACATTTATTGAAACTATAACAGTTACATGTACATTTTTTATCATAGATTTGATTAAAAAATGTTCAGGCAGTAACATCAATTCTTCTTTTATTCATCTTGGCCCAGTTGTTGCAAGCTGAGTCAAAGCTGAATGTTTCTGCCTCATCTCCTTCAAAGAAATCATAATGGATCACAATGGAAATAACTGTTTTCGCTTTCTGTTGTCATCCATGTTTTTTTAATGTATTCACAATAATATTATGTACTTACATCGAACTTACAAAATAAAAGTAATCAAGCAATCAATCAAGGAGGTTGTCCAGGGTGTGATGTCATTGTTGCATGATTGTGCATTGTACGTTGATGAATGTCGAGGATTTAGCAAATGTAAACAGTAATGGAGTTTTCACTTGGAAAATGAGCAACCAGTACCAGGATAATTTTGTTGGTGAGGAGTTAGCAAACGCTGTGTCATCATGATAACGTCACTGTTGTTTTCTCTGAGTTTGTACAACGTATTTGTTAAGCTGGGCAGACACTGTACGATATTTTCAATCATTGTACTCGGCTCCAGCTCAAACTGTACGACAGAACTGCACGGTGTAAAAGTTCAGAGCACGATTTATGTTCTCACACTATACGGCCCAATGCTCTGATGCGATCTGACTGCTCACATTGTACGTTCAAAAACCACACGTTGGACTTGTGTTTCCAGAAGCAAAAACGTAAACAGAAGCTTTTTTTTCAAACTTTATTTACATTTCTTATTTTTACAAAAACTCTCGATGGGAGACATCAAAGTTTTAACAAAACAAAACAAAACAAAAACAATACAAGACTTTATATGAGTTGAAGCGGGCGGGGGAGAACAGAAGCTGCTCTCCCAAACAGATGATCACTGTTTAGGCTCTCTCCAGTTCCGCATCGGTGTTTGCACAAGCACAGTGCGAGAGGTTGGATGCTTGTAGCACTTCAGCAGTGGGATACCCTCACAACGGCCGACCAGAATATCAAACAGGTTTGATTTTCATCCAACCGTACCATTGCCAATCAGGAGGTGGCTGTGAGAGGTTAAATGCAGCTTGTTACTCCATGTATACTACACGATGCAGGATGCGCGATTAAGATGAAACTCGGCGCAATCCAAATTCTCGCACGAGTGAAAAAATCGGCTGAAAAAAGGCCAAAACTCGCACAGTGTAAGCCCAGCTTTAGTCATTTTCTATGGCAACCGGCCTTCAAACATGCTCCAACAGACAGCCTGAAACAAGAGACATTCAGAACTGGGCCAGAAGAGCAGCAGGAATGAATCGACAGAGAAGGAGCTTCTCGCCAGTCAGGCCTGTGGCCCAGAGAAGAGATGCGCAGTCGGTTACAGACATTAACATACAGTGGCAGCAGCAGGAAACAGCAGCATTTGGAGGAAAAGTGCTTAATCAGTGAAGTTCCACAAAAACAACACACAAAGGATATTATTATTGTTATTATTTCCTTTACAGGAGGGGTCGTAACTTCAGTTTACGATTACAGTTTATTAATATCTCCCGGTGAAGTGGGAGATATTAATGGTTCAGTCCACGCCAAAGAACTTGTGGGCTGCACCATGAAAAAGGCACATTATCCAGGAACAAATAAAAACTGGCCAGTGTGAAATGGTGGACAATTCTCCTTTCTTGCCTGCAATAATAGACCAGAGTCCTGGTTAGCGACTTTAATCAGCAGAAAGGTGAGTCACGATTGCTACTGTAGCGATTGCCGGGTGGGACGCTAAAACTGTAAATTGTTGTGCTGCACTGCATTATGGGAGTTCAGAGTTTTGGGGTTTTAAGTGCTGTTATTGTGGTTCATGTTAGTTTAACAATGTTGTTAGTGCTATTGATTTATTATGTTTTTGTAGTTCACTTGGTTTAGTCAGTTTAGTTAAGTGTCATGTTCTCACCATAAGTGAAAACTGTATTGCGCTTGATACCTTCCGCCACGTCTGTGTTGTTTCATGTGTGAAAAATAAAAGCACCTCCTTGCAGCAGAGTGCAGAAAAGACAAAAGCTGAATGAAAGAATGAATGAACAAGTCTATCACGAATATTACGGGCACGCCTAAATATAAATTTAGGCAATTCAGCACAGATGTCTTTAAGTTTGGGATCACTCTTAAGAATGTGCCAGTGTTTATAAATGATGTCTTTTATTCTTCCCGCCAATGGAGTATAGCAGGTAGAAAAAACAATTTAGATTTTGAAGAATCTTAGATTTTTTCTTAAGTAAAGAGGCACGATCAGTATTTAGAGCTCTATCCCATGCTTTACCAACATCAATTTTATTATAACCACGTTGTTCAAACAGAGTTGCTAGATGAGCTGCTTTTGACATAAAATCAGTAATAGTAATACAGTTTCTTCTGACTCGCAAAAACTGACCCACCAGTATGTTACGAACTAAATGGTGCAGATGATTATTATCTGCTCTCAATAAAGTGTTTCTACTAAGAGGTTTACGGTAAATAGTTGATTGCAAAAAATTATTAGCATCCTAATAAACAGTAAGATCTAAGACGTCAATGGAATGAGAATTATAATTCATAGTAAAAGATAAATAATCTGTGGTAAAATAAATATAATTCAAAAACTGATGTAACTCATCATGTGTGCCCCTCCAAATTAAGAGGACACCATCAATATGTCTACGCCATAATGATATTTTTGAGTGAAAAGGGTTATTTTCAATACTAAAGATATATTTCTCTTCCCAGAAACCCATCACTAAACAGGCGTATGATGGAGCAAAAGCACTCCCCATAGCAGTCCCCTGTAATTGTAGATAATATTTATCTGAGTATTTAAAAAAAATATTCGATAAGACAATCTCAACCAATTTAATCAAAAAGTCTGAAGGTGGTAACACATCAGTAGGACGTTTAGCAAGATAGAAGGAAATGGCTTCTAAGCCTGCATGGTGAGGTATGCATGTATACAGGCTTTGTACATTCAGAGACACAAGGATATCATCACTTGCACAATTCCAATTATTAATTAAGTTTAGGACATCAGTGGTATCCTCAAGATACAAAGGTAAATTGCGAACAAATTTTCCCAGAAAAAAGTCAACAAATTGTGAAAGAGGCTCAATAAGACTTCTAATATTAATAGTATGATTCATGAATTTATTGACTTATTGCATAAGAAAGGCTGGATAACAGAAAAAGAGAAGTTTTTTCTTTGAAGTGAATATCCTCACTGTCCAGTATTTTATGGTTTACCCAAAATTCATAAACAATTGGATGACCCTCCATTACGGCCTATTGTTTCTGGAACAGGGACTCTGTGTTACAACAGCGTGGCTTCGTAGTAAAAGAGTGCAGGTACTAGACTGGCCTGCCTGCATACCAGACCTGTCGCCCAATGAATATGTGTGGCGCATTATGAAGCGCAAAATATGACAACAGAGACCCCGGACTGTTAAACAACTGAAGTCGTGCATCAACCAAGAATGGGAAAGAATTCCAGCTACAAAGCTTCAACAATTAGTGTCCTCAGATCCCAAACACTTATTGAGTGTTGTTAGAAGGAAAGGTGATGTAACACAGTGGTAAAGATACCACTGTCCTAGCTTTTTTGAAACTTGTTGCAGGCATCCAATTCAAAATGAGCAAATATTTGCACAAAAACAATAAAGTTTATCAGTTTGAACATTAAATATCTTGTCTTTGTGGTGTATTCAATTGAATACAGGCTAAGAGGATTTGTAAATCATTGCATTCTGTTTTTATTTACATTTTACACAACGTCCTAACTTCATTGGAATTGGGGTTGTATTTCATTGTCTGGGCAGAACCCTGAATGCCATGATTCCACATACTCTGATACAGTAGATTGCTGTATGCACCTCTAAAGTTGGTTTGCAATCCAATGATAAACACAAAGAATAAGTTTTACTTTTATTAATTTTTAAGTGTTATTTTCAGACTGCAAAGGTGAACACCTCAAAGCAATGATTCATGATGGATCTTATTGTTCATGTGCCTTCACAATGACATTGCTAGATTACATAGTGCAATGCTAATGGCTAATATTAGCATGGCCATTTGGCTCCTTTGTAAGCATTTTCTGATAAATATCTGTAATAATATGCCTTGTTGTGCAGTTAATTGGCCTAATGGATCATCTAAGAAGCATGTGCTGCAGTTTTTCTGTGGAGTGAGGTGCATAGACTGTATGTATACTGGACAGAGTCTGTGTGACGTCACCCATTGGCTTTCTATAGAGACCTGAAAAATCAGAAATGACCCCCTTTTCTGGGCATCGCCATTCGCCTCATTCCCATCTCCCATAATCGTTTGTGCTGTCAGACAGGTTCCGGTTTCATTCGCCGCTGACTCGGCCATTGAAAGCCGTTAGCCGCCGACTCAGCTGTGGAAGCTTTATCAAGAAAAATGTTAGAAGTACTGAAGTAGTATCTTCTCTCCTAACATTTTATGTCTTTTAAAACTGTTTATGTGCTTACAATATGGAGAAAAAATGTCAGGGAAAGGTTTGTTTTTGTAGTTCAATAGGGGAGGTGATGGTCTAGTAATTAAAACGTTGGGCTTGAGACCAGAGGATCCACAGTTCAAATCCCACCCTGACCGGAAAATCAATAAGGGCCCTTGTGCAAGGTCCTTAATCCCCTAGTTGCTCACGGTGTGTAGTGGGTACCTTGCATGGCAGTAGCCTCACATTGGGGTGAATGCGGGGCATTGATGTGTAAAGCACTTTGAGCATCTGATGCAGATGGAAAAGCGCTATATAAATACAGTCCATTTGTTTACATGGGTGATTTTTTTTTTAGCACTGTACTGCTGAGGCTTGCACAACACGCCACCCCCAGAGCACCAGAGGTTCACCCGTCACAAATACAATAACATGCTTTAAGGGCGGTATGCATTTTCAGAGGCCCAACGTCCATGCCCTCCCGCCCAAAATAATCGATATTCGCCCGAGTTCGACGATGCGCTATGACGTCATCAGTTTATGCACAGCGGGCGGGTATTGGGATACCCGCTCGTTACTGCGGGCAGGTATAGCTAGGTAGTGTAAATGTAAATCTATGCTACCAGTCAAACAACGCCTCAGTAAGTGATAATAATGCCCAATATCTCTCTAGCTGATTTTTTTTTAGCCATCTCATGAAGTTAAATGACAAAATTGAGGCCTGTTCTTCAGCATTATGGGTTTAGTATTCTCATTTTTGTGGCCAATTTGGACAGTAGTTTCACTGACACCCCACTCACTTGCTGTCTTGTTCAGAAGTACTGGCACCACCAATGATGCATTTTCATTTTGGGCATCTTATTGAAGGAAAGATTCATCTCAAAGCAGAGATAGGTGTGTTGAACTATTTTTCAAAGGAGAGATAGGTGTAATGAACTGTTTTTGTCCCTTGTAGCTGAAGTTGATTTATGTTATAATACTCAAACTAAACCGAAATTTTATCTCGCCAATCTTGGCAAAATAGATAGGGACAGTTTTCATCCCTGCAAAAGCTAGTTTGTTAAATAGCCATCATAAGCATATTAGTTTCTATTTTTTCGTAGGTCTGAAGCCAGTGGCACCAGTTCATCACTTTCAAAGGGCTTGCGAAAGATCCATCGCAAGAAAGGAGGCTACAGCTATAGTGGAAACTGGTGCAAATCCCCTGGCTGTCAGAACCAGTCAGGTAGAGACAAGGAGCTAGGGATCAAGAGAAGCTACTACCTCTTCCCAAAAATGATGCCAAGAACATTGCAAGGAGGAAGCTTTGGTTAAAAGCTATACCCTGAGAGAAATGGGAGCCCAGGACTAGCAATCGTATCAAATAACACATCACATCAAATACATATTTAGTGGCTGTTTCCCCCTCTGGAATAATCTTGATTATTTGTGATGCTTATGGTGGAGAATGTGACATGTACATAACACAGATTTTTTTTTTTGGAACATTTTAACAATAAAAACTAAACAACTCAAAGTGCCTTATTTCCATCCTTCATTTTCCTTCACACAGTGCTCTTTTGTTGTCTGTAACACACAGTGGTTTGCACAGCTAACCAAAACGTTAGCTTCGATAACAGATAATCAGATAACTGAAAAGTTATCTTTTATAAAGCTAAACCGATAAACCATCCAAAGATTTATCAGAAGCTACAGTTAACCGATAACTTCCCGTATTGTCTCCGGTACACTTGCAACTATTAACAAGCTGATTTTGAGTTTTAACACCACGATCGCTTCTGGTATCATCAAAGGGGACCACAGACCCAAATAATGAAAACTTATCGGAAGATAACTGGTCCAGTGATGGTTTTCAAAGTTATCTGAAAAGGTAATCCGATCATGAAAACATTATCTTCAATAATTAGCAGTTCGCGGAAGTGTGCCCACCACTGGTAACGCACATTACACCTGATAAGTGATTACTGTATTTTTAAGAGATTCAGATATTTGGGGCAGAGCAGAACCTTCTTTGCAATAAATTCATCCACTAATGTTGGAAGCATATGAGAAAAGTAGAAATTCTGCAGGTATTTCATGCGTCTGTAAAGACTGTCAAATGAAATGTCCAACTCCAGGTGCTCAGTTGGTGTCCAGATAACCAGCTACAGACAGACACATCACTGTCAGCTGGACCTAGAGGGATGTAAAAATATGTCTTAGTTTATTTTAATGAAGGCTCACATGTATTCTGTCACATTAGTTCATAGATGATAATAAACAAAATGTATTCACCTGGAGATCTGCCTTGACCTGCACTGCATGAACACCCTGCTGTTTGTGTTTCACCTGATGCTGAAACTCAAACCCAGGCTCTGTGATCAGGGACTTTAAGGTTTTTGCTGGCCTATACGTCTGTCTTAAGGCAAATAAGTTGTGTTCCAAGACTCTTTTAACAGAACGGGACCAACCTTGTTCCTGTGCAGGACCTGATACGCCTCAGAGCTTTTCACATTATTCATTGCCTCCCCATGTGAAGCGAGAGCTAATAAAGGAGCTAAAAGTGCTCTCTTATGTTATCTTAGACCACTTCATGTTGTCCTCCCACCTTTTTATATTTGTAGACAACGGAATTGTAATGTTGTCTCGTCTGAGCTGTGACAGCTGCTGTTTATGTCTCTAAGCCTCGTAGACAGCAGATTCGCATGAACAGTTTACATGGAAACAAACGCTGGTTCCAGTTCATACTGTAATACGCATAATTCATACAAAGCTTCATGGGAGCTCGGAATAAGGTGGATATTATACACAAGTTTCATACTCATCTTCAAAGAAATGTGAGAGAAATCATGAAGTAAACAAGCAATGACGAACGAAGATCTTAATGCAGTGTCGGACAGGAACCTGTCTGGGTGAAATCTTATGAGGCGCGTGATTTGGGTTGGAAAATCAACTGCACTGATTCAGTATGAACTCATTAATACATAAAGGGGTGGAGCATGGGTGGCTCAGTGTGTGACGGAAAAGATGGAACATGCCCCCATCCCAGATCTGAAGCATCAGTCTTGGTTCGGGTGTTTATTAAATCATATTTTTGGGAACTGTGTGGTGGTTCCCATAATGGTTTGCTTTGGTGTGGACAGTAAAAGTTAACAGCCATGTATTTCCTTAGGAGTCGTGCATTAAGTGGACCTACCGACAGATGCTAAAAGTGCTAACACCGTTAACATAAATAAGATGAGAGTTTCAGTGAATGCGAATATTACAGCCGGGACATCTTAGATGATCTGTTTTGACGTTTCACAACACAACAAACCCTATTATTCCAGGTGTTTGTAATACTCCAAACAGACACAACAACACAACAGCGAGTGTTTCCACTATGGCCGGAGGAGAAGTTGCTGGACCCAGCCGATGTCACTCAAAGCAACCACCCCCACTATTATACAGAATTTTACTCCTTAAAATGCCTTAAACTAAGAAATTAGAAAACAAATTCACCTCCTGTACAGTTGTAATTGAGGCAGAAACTATCTATAGAGACTTTTCTGTCTGCGTACATACACTCGGTATCAGTGAAAATGTGGTTGAACAATTGTAGACAAGATCACTGACTTGTTGATGTGTATATCTTGGTCTTACTGCTATTTCTTTTTCACAAATGCTATCATGTAGACACGTATATGTTGACGGTGTCAAACAAGCGTGGAAAAGGAAGAGTTCTTAGAGTAACCTAGAACTTTTTAGATTGCTCTCTAACTTTCAATTGAAGTCATGGAGCAGTTATCAAAATTGCCACCTTGAAAGAAATTGAGCAAACCAGAATGGGGGGGGGGGGGAGGCACGTATTGAAAGAGAAGAAGGATGGAGGAGGGGCTGTGAGGATGAGGTGTGTTTCAGTTGTCTTTCTTTTGGCCTTGGAAATAAGAGCTATCTTGCCGGGAGCCTACATTTGTTTTGGAGAAACAATACAAATTCCATTTCTCCCTACAGAGTAATCAGGAATGTGATTTATTGATTCTATGTGCAGATCTGCACACCGGGAAATTGCTTTGTAGTCTTGCAGCAGCAGTGACTCACACACTTCAGTCTGCACTCTCTGAGGCTTCACAGTCCATTTCAGTGTGTGCCCAACTGCACTGAGTCCATGCTTGTAACAAAGACCCAAATGGAAGTGTGCTGTTCGGGAAAGCACGCACAATATGGCTTTGATTTTTTTTGTTTGTTTGTTTGCTTTTTTTGTTTTTTGCACACACACACACACACACACACACACACACACACACACACACACACACACACACACACACACACACACACACACACACACACACACACACACACACACACACACACACACACACCTTTCAAATGATTGCTCACAGCATGAATCGTATCATGACAGAATGAAAGCACACAGGATGAGTCAGAGCTGTTTTGCAGCCTCTCATTTGATTTACACATGTCCCATAAGTATCTAATGGTCTCTATAAATTGTGTTCCCTGGGGGAAGCGTGCGAGCTCATGAACAGCAGGACAATGATCAAAGTGAGAGCGAGATGGACCACCGCCGTGCCAGCCGCCTTTCAGCGAGTCACACCTGCTGTAGTGGAATGGGTATTTCTTATCACCCCAATAGAGCGCTTCGCTCTCAGACTGCAGGCTTACTTGTAGTTCCTAGGGTTTGTAAGAGTAGAATGGGAGGCAGAGCCTTCAGCTTTCAGGCTCCTCTCCTGTGGAACCAGCTCCCAATTCAGATCAGGGAGACAGACACCCCTCTCTACTTTTAAGATTAGGATTAAAACTTTCCTTTTTGCTAAAGCTTATAGTTAGGGCTGGATCAGGTGACCCTGAACCATCCCTTAGTTATGCTGCTATAGACGTAGACTGCTGGGGGGTTCCCATGATGCACTGTTTCTTTCTCTTTTTGCTCTGTATGCACCACTCTGCATTTAATCATTAGTGATCGATCTCTGCTCCCCTCCACAGCATGTCTTTTTCCTGGTTCTCTCCCTCAGCCCCAACCAGTCCCAGCAGAAGACTGCCCCTCCCTGAGCCTGGTTCTGCTGGAGGTTTCTTCCTGTTAAAAGGGAGTTTTTCCTTCCCACTGTAGCCAAGTGCTTGCTCACAGGGGGTCATTTTGACCGTTGGGGTTTTACATAATTATTGTATGGCCTTGCCTTACAATATAAAGCGCCTTGGGGCAACTGTTTGTTGTGATTTGGTGCTATATAAAAAAAAAAAATTGATTGATTGATTGATTATCATTTTGCTTGTGTTCAGGGCATTTAAACCATCTGAACTTCAGTGAGGGCTTTATGTTGGCTGAGTCCGGCCTGATGTGTTCAACCATGATAACATTTCACTCTCTGGATCGCTGCCAACTCACTACGCTCCGTCACTTACCACTGGAATGCAGAGATAATAGGTGAAGAGCTCAAGATTTTTTTTTTTTTTAACGGGGGTGCTGTCCACTGTCTCCACCTTGTCTGAGTAAATGTCAGCACACTATACTGCAAATCTCAGTATGCAAAGCTCCCACAACTGATGTTTGCATAAATGAAATTAAGGGTGGTAATCAATAAAGACCCATTTTAATTAATGGAAAAATTTTGTACAACCTCTTCCTTCTGAGGTTTCAGCCACCATCCTCCATCTGCTGACAGTGCAATGTTTTTGGTTTGTCAATTTGGACAAATCAATATGTTTTTTTTTTTCTTGGATTTTAAAAACGTAAATTTATTTATTTATTTATATAGGAAGCGACACATTTTATCCTGGTGGAGAACAAAGCAGATATTAACATTGGCTCACTGTCACAATGACATGTTTTGGGGGGCAGGGATGGAAAGGTTTTGGGCAATTGTGGTCCACCATATGAGGGCCAATTGAGAAGTTTAGAGCCTGGCCCATGTTGTTGGTTGGTTTCTCAGAATGCAAAAGATGAAGAATCATGCCCTACTTTTTCTGGTTTGGGATCAACACTTCTCAATTGCCCGTCATATTTCCCAATGGGCACCAATTTGAATGTTTTGAAATCTCAAGGTTAAGGCTGCAGTTTTGTTTTTATAAAGTTGCGCAGCTGAGTTTGTCATGTTGGAAGATATAATGTAAAATATACATTAAATGGCGTTTTCAATGTTAAATGGCCATAAAATCTGCAATCTGGATCACATCCAAGTCAAACTCTGTCAGTCGATCCTACATAAGGGCCCCTTCACACATAGTACGAATGTGGCTGATTTGCACATGAAGTGCGCATGAAGTAGGAATCGTATTCAAAACGTGTAAAATCGTAGCTGCCTCTAATGCCTTATTTAAGGGCCCCTTCACACATAACGTAAATATAACACATAAAGCCGCGCACACAGCAGCGGAAGAAAAAAATAAAAAAACACCACAATTTATAATACTTAATTCCTGTTATAAAGATTGGATTTAGCCTCCGCCAAGACCTATACCAGGAAGTAATGAAATTACGTGGATTACTGTTCTCCTTTTCATGTTTTACATGAATTGCCTGATGTGCTTGTCTTATGAAGAGCCAGCTGGCTCCCATGTCATGAAGAGTTGGCTCCCGTGTCATGAAGAGTCGGCTCCCATGTCATGAAGAGCCGGGCTCTCTCGTCGTGAACACATCAGCAGTGATCTGCTGCAAATGCGATATGTGTTTTACTTATTACAAGGTGGGGAAATCCTACAGTGACACGCGCCTCACAGGGCGTCCCGTGGGGGGTGATTTCCTGCATGGCACGATATTCAGCAGCTTTGCGGTGAAGCTGAAGCAATGTGCTTTAATTTATTCCCAGGTGAGGACAGCATGCCGACGTCCGCGCTTCATGCTGTAGTTACGCGGCTTCATATCCTACAAGCCAGTAGAGGTGTTCCCGAGCTGTGACTTGCGAGCACAGATATTTGAACAGCTGCACATCACAGGGAGACACGCCCACCACTGTCAGCTGACTGGCTTCACACCGTGCAGCGCGCTAAGATGCTGGACAGTCCTCATGAGGGCATGAGCGCCCGCACACACATGCACTGTGTGTTCTCCAGCTGAGGTGCAGGACACAGCGGTCAGCTGGTCCAGCACCGGACACTGGGACTTTCAGCCACAGCTGACAATATTGGATTCATTGAGTCTGTGTGTTGTTATTGTTGGTGGTGTATGTGTGTGTGTGGGGGGGTCTTTGGCACAGTCACACACGTATGTTGCTAGGTTATGCCACTTTCGTGTGGCACTTAGACACTTTTCACAAACAGCTCGAATGTGACCACCTGTTCTCTACTATTGTACCAGGTCCCCGAATAGCCCCGCCTTTTCTAAGTGTGCAGCAAGCAGTGTTAGATGTTCATGTGTGACAACTGGAATTTGGCCGACACCTATTGAGAGGGGGATGGAATGAGCACGCGCAGGACATTCGCTGTCTTTTGGCCGTTTGTGTGCACGAATGTTGTAGCAACAGGTAACGTTTGAGGCGGCTCCAATTTTTTATGAATGACATGCAATTCCTACTTCATACACTAGTTGGCTTCAATCGTGTTATGTGTGAAGGGGCCCTAATATTGAAAGGCCCATTTGGTGTACATTTTACATTATATTTCAATCAAAAGTGCCTCAATCACTCTAATTTTTCTGTTATGGATTTACCTACACATCTAAAATTGGATGGAGGTTTCAATTTTATGCTTGTCTGTCTATCTTCCAATTATCAGTTGGAAACCAAGAGCCAAAAAGCAATGACAAATTGTGTATAGCAAAGATAACCAATGTTCTGTGAAAATTATCTGAAAAAGAATTCAGAAAATGAAAAAGTTGGAAAAAACCTGACAACACCACAAAAAAAAAAAAAAAATGATTCAAGTGCATGAACTAAATACATACTTCTGACATTTGATCACCTGTAATTTAGATTATGAAAACCCCTTCTAACAGGACTTTGACGTTGAAAATTTTTTCCAAGGTAACAATTTGTGGAATTGGAAACTAATTTTTGCGGAGATTTGGGCTCTATGAGCGCGGTGCTCTAGTTTTTTTTTTTTCTCTCTGTCCATGGGTTGATGAAACAGTTGTCTCATAATCTTGATTTTGTTGTTGTTGTTGTTTTGACCCACAGCCCTAACAGAAATTTGTGTTTTTATTCAGCACTGTTGCACTTTTGAATCCCAGACAGTGCTGTCTGCAAAGGCAAATGCTGCAGCTTAAAAGCGATCTCAGAGTCCTTACACATCAGTGTTGTAGACTTCAGTGTGTGTGGCATCATTCAAGATTGGAAGAGGCTTATCATGGATAGCATGATTTCTTGGCTGAGCACAAACATGCTCCGCCAGTTGCCAAAACAGCCTACTATTTAAAATGTATTAATAACAAGTGCAAACATAGATTTTTATTTAACACTGGGAAATCTCACTCACAGTGGAGGATATCAGACAAAATCCCACAGTCTGTGTGGCTGCGTTAGGACATTTTCCGTATTATCAAATGTCATCCCTGGCTGAAGACTGCTTTTGTTTTACTTTGACACTATTTCTTTAGAGAAATTGTCTCTAATTGAGCTAAATGTACTCCACATTTTCTTGGCAGATTGGTTTGAGATTTTTGTTTATTTCTAGGGCCATTCTTGCTGAGTATTGTAAAGTTATCATTTGTCACAAGAAGCATTCCATCCAGCTTTGAATGTGCTGTAATAAAACACCTTAAGAAAGCCAGTTTGAACACTGGGCTGCTGAAAAATTATAGACCTATTTCCAAGTCATCATTTTGCTTTCCTGAAGTACTGGAAAAAGTGGTAACTAAGAATGGAGGTTATTTATCAGAGAAAGAGTTTTTGAGCCTAATATTTAGGGCTCATCATTCAGTAAAGTGAAGTGGTGACTGATTTGTGGCATTCTGGTGTGTCTCGACTGGTGATTGCAGGTTTTCTGCAATTCCACATAGAACAACTTCTGAATTCTCAACTGGGATGTATAGGATACCTCATGGTTCTCTTCTGGGTAGAGGTGCACTGATCAGGATTTTTTAGGCCGATCATCGATCACTGAAATTTCGATCTGCCAATACCGATCAAGGCCAATACCGATCAAGTACATATTTGGATCATGCCCAAAATAAGAATATAGGTCTAATGTATAGGACTATTTTTGCATTAAAACGTAATGATGAAAACAAAAAAACATGCATTCAAATATTACACTGACTTTGTTCTACCAGCAAGCTTTTTTTTTTTCCATGTTTCATGTTGCTCAGGTTACAGCCTACAGAGAATACGTTGAGAATGTAAAATACAGCCCTCATTCTATGGGGTTAAAATTGTCTCATAAATATTTGTAAATGCACACAGGGTGATCTACAAATAATCATTGATTTGCAAATGTGTTCAGATATCCACAAATGCAAATTTCATATTTGTAACTTCTAAATTGGTCTTTGTAAATAATGTTGTATTTGCAAATATAAAACGTAATTTGTAAAAAAAAAAATTACATTTGTAAAACTGGAAATTGTATTTGTGAATTGAGTTTCAGCATTTGTGGATCACCAATTACATGCATTCATCGCTTTCCTCTGTGACGTAATTTTGAGACATTCTTTTCGCGAAATCCACAGATCCACAAACAAATGCCTACTGATTCACAAATACACACTCATGCACACTGGATATCCACTAGATGGCAATGTGGTTCCATTCATTACACAGCAGTCTATTTAGATTTCTGAGCCATTTGACCCATTTTGACTTCTGATATGAGCTGGACGGACATGGACTACATTAGATGATGGCGACTGCTCTCCTTGACCGTCCAGCTCATATCAGAAGTCAAAATGAGTTTACGTCACAGAGGAAAGCGTGTCATGACAGGACCAAGCGCTCCCTGTGCTACTGCCTGCACTGTTGTGATCGGTCCTTTTGATCGGCGCATTTTGCCGATCACCGATCAAGGCACGATCGCCCGATAATGATCGTGCCCGATCGATCGGTGCACCTCTAGTTCTGGGTCCACTTTTCTCTCTGTATGCAGCACCTTTTGGTCAGAGTATACAGAGCCATGCTTTTGATTTTCACTATTGTGCTGACAACCTGCAGATTTAAGTTAGTAATGTCTTCTACTTTTCTGCTTTTGAATTATTGGCGGTGGGCCCATAGGGGATGCTGGGGCGCCACCCTCCCAGATGTGGAGGGGAAAAATTATATATTTAAAAAAATATTATCATTGTCAGTTTTACATAATAGTAGGTGCCTACATGTAATCTGAATTATTAAACAACATTTCCACCAACTGACTCTCATTCAACAGTGCATTTCCACCGACAGAAGCACAGAACGTATCATTTCTCCTCTTGCGCGATCACTCATGAGCCCCTTGAAGTGCAGCGAAATGACCAATTGTGTATGTTGCTAAGGAAAAATAACAAATATTTGGCCAATCACCATGGGCAAATTTAATATCTTGGGGCGAGAGATATTTTTGCCGCTGGACCAACTGTGTGGGGTTGCTAAGGAAAATAATAAATATTTGACCAATCAGCATCTCCAAATTTAATGGCTTGAGTCCCCCCTGGATTTATCAAAGTGCTGCTGTTTTTGGTGGAAACAAAAACCCCACCGACATTTGGGTTATATTTATTTTTTTGACTCCATGTGTTTTGCTGGAGTAAGTTGAAGAACTTTGGGACTTAACGACTGCTGCTCCTCCTGGCTGTTTTATTTCCTCTGAGGTTTTCAGCTGTGGATTCACTTTCGGATCCCACTTCAGCTCAGGTGAGCCCGCGAGATGTTAGGATTTAGTCCCGAATGTTGCTCCTGATGTGGAAATGAGGATGAAAATTTAAGATAAAACGGATGAGTGATGTATGTTTGTTTATTTCTTTTAGGGGGACGAACTCAAGTTTAGCAAAGAATTTAATTAAATGGTTTTGTATACTTAATTTGCTTTGTCCTGTACACTTTTAATTAATTTGAACCAATTTAACTTAAAGGGTTTGGTGTTATTACCTAGCCGAATTATTTAAGTTATTCCTGCTTCTTTATTTTGCCTCCATTCCACTCAGTAATGTTCATGTAAATTATTACCTAAATTTTACCTTAATTTTCTCTCTCTCTCTCTCTCTCTCTCTCTCTCTCTCTCTCTCTCTCTCTCTCTCTCTCTCTCTCTCTCTCACACACACACACACACACACACACACACACACACACACACACACACACACACACACACACACACACACACACACACACACACACACACACACACACCATCTCTCTCTCTCTCTCTGTCTTTAGAAGGTGATGTGAACATTGTAGTATTTGTCAATTGAAGAATTTTTCCATATTTTGAAAGAGTCTAAATTTGGTGATGTTTTCTATTCTGTTCAGGGGGCATCATTGTGAAATCCAGGATCTGTTTGTCTGAAGATAATGGCAGTTCAGTACAGTTTGGTGTACTATGTGTGTAATTGGTGTCAAATGATGAAATGTTCTTTGCTCAAGAACTTGAGTGTTGTATTGATACTGTTCCTTTCCAAAGTATAAATGAGGCCTAATATAGCTGTAAATGGTTAACTTTATCTGTGAAACTGCTGATTTTGAGAAGGACATTAAATGATTATTGTGGAGTTGTAGTAATTTTCTGACTGTTCTTTTGAATGCCTGTACTGGACTAGGCAGGGAAATCTATTGGCACAGCAGCCCCACCAAGATTTTTTTTCACCAGCCGACTCTGTTTTGAATGCAGAGAAGATCGAGGTGATCATTGTTGGCCTCGCCAGATAGAGACAACTACACAATTAGTGTCACTGGATGACTGTGTAATTCATCATTTCAGTTTTAAATTATTTTCATTTATATAGCGCCAAATCACAACAAAGTTGCCTCAAGGTGCTTCACACAAGTAAGGTCTAACCTTACCAACCTCCAGAGCAAGCACACAGGTGACAGTGGTAAGGAAAAACTCCCTCTGATGAATTGAGGAAGAAACCTCAAGCAGACCAGACTCAAAGGGGTGACCCTCTGCTTGGACCATGCTACCGACACAAATTACAAAACAATTCACAAAACGAATATACAAGGTCTATTAGAAAAGTATTGGACCTTTTTATTTTTTTCAAAAACCTGATGGATTTGAATCACATGTGCTTGCATGAGCCGTCCACAACGGTGGAGGGCACGCCGCGCTCCGATCGGCATCAACACGTTGAAACGACCAGATCATTTCCAAAGTGAACGCTGTGGTGATGTGGGACCGTTGTGTGACTATCCGAGAAATTGCGGAAGAGGTGGACATCAGCACTCTTTCAGCACATTCCACTGTGAAAGAAGATTTTGCCATGAAAAGGAGTGGTGGCGAAATTCATCGGCACAAAACTGATGGCACGGCAACAGCGCCTCCGTGTTGAAGCCTCACAAGACATGTTGTAACATGTCCAGCTCGTCCACAATTTCTCGGATAGTCACACGACTGAAAAGCCACTGAAAGCCATCTGAATCTTCCGAATGGTGGACGAGGTGAGCATGCCACAACATGTCCTGTGAGGCGTCATCACGGAGGCGCTGTTGCTGCGCCATCAGCTTCGTGCCGATGAATTTCGCCGCTACTCCTTTTCATGGCAAAATCTTCTTTCACAGTGGAATATGCCGAAAAAGTGCTGATGTCCACCTCTTCCGCAATTTCTCGGATAGTCACACGACGGTCCCACATCATCGCAGCGTTCACTTTGGAAATGATCTGGTCGTTTCAGCGTGTTGATGCCGACTGGAGCGCGGTGCGCTCTCCACCGTTGTGCGGACGTCTTTAAACCAGTTGTACCGCTCCTTAATCTGTGTGATGCCCAGAGGATCGTCACTGAAAGCCGTCTGAATAATCTGAATGGCTTCCACCTGGCTGTCGCCCAGTTTCTAGCAAAATTTGATGCAGTCGCGCTGCTCCAGTCGTTCCGCCATTTCCTTGCAAAGAAAAAATGACGAGAGACTCCACCCATCCTCACACAAAGGCTGCTTACAAGCAAATGACGCAACCGACAGGCGTGAAAAAAATCACGCATGCGCACGAAGGTTCAAGGTTGGCTCATGCAAGCACACGTGATTCAAATCCATCAGGTTTTGAAAAAAATAAAAAGGTCCAATACTTTTCTAACAGACCTCGTACAAGAAATGTTGCCAATGCACAGGACAGGAGGGTTTCTCAAACAGACACCACACCCATCTCTGGATGGTGCCGCACCTCAAACAGAGAGAAAAAAAACAGAATCAGGCATCAGAAAGACAAAAAATACAGTATAATTTGTCAGCATTAAGCAACAAGCATAATCATGCAAATGTAAAACATCTTGGTATGATTTTTGATCCATCATTGTATTTTGATCTGCACTTTAGAGAGGTGGTCAGGGCGGCCCATTCATTTGTGTGACACTGCAAGGATTAGACCTGTCCAATTTCACCAGATGCTGAAATTTAAAGTAGACCTGCATTGAAATAAATGCAGTCAGATCTTTGGACCAAAAAATGACTTACATTTACACATAAGATCCTTCTGAATGTAGTAAAGTAAATCTGCAAGCCCAGATCTGTCATTCAATGGAGAAATCTTCATTTAAAAATGACAAATTTACAGCTAATATTTAGCCCTCCGCAAAACTGTCCTTCTCATCATGGACGCTGCCGAGACGTCACAGAGAAGACCCTCTCCCAGCATGCATTGCGCGCCAACTGTAATTTGTGAATTTACATCAGTTTGCATCTGCACCTTTTTCTTGTCTTATATGGAAGGATCTACTTTTTTTAAAATTCATATTGTCTTGCGGCACATTTGGTGAGTACACATTTCTTTTATTTGTGCTTGAAAATTATTTTGGGGGACTTTTTCATATGCCTGTTTGATTGAGTGGTGTCACAATGAAAATCTACTGTCTTTCGCCTCCGGTACCATCGCGGGATATGGAGGCGAGACCCGCAAAGACCCAGTCATTAAAAATATATAAACCTCTCTCAGTGTCCATGGAGCTCTGGGGCTCCGATTGCCGAGACGTGCGGTGCTGTGGATTTTGCCACAAGAAGTCTGTCCTTGCAGCAACAGGTGTACCGGCCGCTTCGCATTAAAACAGCAAGCGTAATCTCAGGACTTGTGCCAAGTGTGCTGCAGCTCCATTCAGGAGACAGAGAGGTGATGCCGGTGTTGTGCGCTGAATCTGGCACAACACCAGCTGCAAAGCAGACACGGGCGGTATGAGTGGCCCGCGTCGGCGGTTAACGAGCTCGTTAATGAGCCCGCAGACTTAATAAGCGCAGCGGAGGCAGAGAGCGGGAGAGGAAGAACGGCACCCGCTGTCGATGTCGTTGCTGACCTGAGCACACAGATCTGTATCTCACATTCATTGCAGCTTACTTTTGGATGTTGAAACCAGGACGTGTATAAGTAACATTACTAACAGATAAAATCAATTTCAATGCGGGATCGGACTGAAGGCGGGAAAGCGTCGTCTTGTCCCTGACGTCATGGAAATGATACGGCTGTACAAACTGTTTTCACAGAGGGCTAAATTTTAGCTGCAAATTTGTCATTTTTAAACGAAGATTTCTCTGCTGAATTACAAATTTGGGCTACAGATTTAGTTTACTGCATTCACAAGGGTCTTATAAATACATATCAACTATTTCTTTCTGAAATCTGACCACATTTATTTCAATGCAGGTCTACTTTAAATTCTTTTGTATCCTTCACAACTGACTATTGCATTGTTTTATTGTCTGCATTACCATATAGAAGAGTGAGATGTCGTCAGATGCTTCCAAATATGACTGTTAGAGTTTTGATTAAAAGCAGGGGATTTGATCACATTACACCTGCTTTCGATTGCCCTCACGGGCTTCTTGTCAGTGTCAGAAGAGATTTTACAGTTTTGCTGCAGATTTATAAAGTTGTCAATGGCCATGCATCAACCAAGTCTTACTGAGCTTATTATTTAACCTTATGTGATATCTGGACATCAGGCTGGTTTTATGCCACTTAGGAAAAGGTCTGTGCGATTTAGAGATGTTGCTTATCCTGCTCCTACTTTGTGGAACAGTTTGCCTGTTAACATGAGGAAGCCCATTTCCACTTAATCGTTGAAACCTCTTCTTAAAACCTATTTATTTTCTACTATCTAGAATTAGTTTCATGGGTTTGTCTTGTTTTAACTATCGCTGTTGGTTTGCATGTTTTATTTGTATTTGCATTTTTTTCCACCTGAAAATGCAATATCAATAAATAAGTAAATTATTATTATTATTATTAATATGTATATGTCGCAGATATGCACGAGCGAAGCTCTTCAGCATCTCACCATGCCATTTAGGTCCTTCAGACTTTTTGTGAGTAAATGCTTAGCATGGCTAAAACCTTTCAGCTTCTATGGGGGACACCCCCCCCCCACCAGACCCTCCACCTTCTTAAGCAATTTTCTTTTTTTTTTTGCCTTTCACATGTCTGGAAGCTCCTCACCTTCTAACCATGTCATTTAAGCCCCTTTCACTGTTGGGAAAGTGTAGTGACACAGACCCACAACAGGGGGCGCAAGTGATCGGACAATGAAAGAGTCGAATATGAACACTTTACTGTTGTGAAAGAGCACAACAAAAACACAGAGGATTACAGAATTTGAGCAAACAGTCAATCCACAAAGGTGACGTGTGGGCAGGCTCGAGGATAGAAGACGTCTGTCCTGAGAAGAACCGGAACCACACGATTTCCTCCGCCACCGAACCCGGAGAATACTGGATCCGCCAAGTTCCGAGTCCCCAGGTGGCCACCGTCTCCGAGTGTCGGATCTGGTACTGCTGGCGAGGAGCAAAAACAGTCATATGTGGGTGCGTGCACACCCAGTAACAACAATGGTGGGGATTCCACCTCCACCTCTAACACACACTCGTGCAGCTCCTGTCTAACCACTTATCTGGTTGGGGTGTGAAGCGAAGCCGTCGCTGATCACATCAAACGCCAATCTCTCAGATAGGGAACACCACAGGAAAGCGGCTGCAAAAAGAGTTCAGACTAAGACACAGTTAAGGCTGAGAATATTACCTTCACAGGTAGATGATATCTCGGCAACAAGGTGGAGATGACGTCCGGTTTTTATGGAGTGGAATGATGAATTGTAGATGGATGACAGCTGTCATGAGATAATGAGTGACAGCTGTCACCCCCGGCTGTGTCCGCGGCAGCGCCCTCTCGTGCCTGAAGCCCGTACTTCAGGCAGGGCGCCCTCTGGTGGTGGGCCAGCTGTACCTCCTCTTCTGGCGGCCCACACAACATTCACACCGGGCCCACTTTGAGTTGCTTCCTGTGGCGTCATGACGATGCAGGAATGTCTGTGTCAGGTGCGCGCAGCAAGGGGGCAGAGAGGAGGTGAGAACGCAGAGGAGAACCTGCAGGTGTCAGGGCCTGACGGTTTATCTGGTCTGTTGCTTGGTTTTTGGTTTGTTTTTGTTCTCATTTTGCTCAAGTATTGCTTTTCTCTGTATTCTTTTCTTATGGGGATTTTACTGCTGGGGTCTGTCTGTGGTTCTCTATCTCTCCCTTTCTGGCCACAACCTGTTTCTGGTTTCTTCCATGCACACCTGTTCGTGATCTACTGACTGACACCTGGGGTTTTATTAGCTCACGGGTTGTGTTAGTTCTTTGCCAGTTTGTTGCGCCCTGTGCCTTGATCCCAGCTCTTGTTTTCGTGTTTTCTAGATCTGCCTGCTTCATTGTGAACTCGACCTTCTGCCCATTTATTCCGACCTAATTTAGCCTGATGATCTTTGTGCTGCTGCTGTGTTTTTTGGACTGCCTTCCTGTGTACCGACCATCGCCTTCCTTCTCATTAAAGCCTTTTTCCAATCAGAGCTGTGTCAGTGAGCCTTGCAATTGTCTCCTACCACACCAGCCTGTCAGAAGGCAGAATGGCTGCACAGAGAAATCAGAGTGCACAGTCTGGCTGCAGCAATGCGTCATTGCATGCATCAGGCTCAGAGCTGAATGGATTTCATGCTGTAATAAATGATCATCTTCTAAACTCTATAGGAGATATGATTTGGAATTGTTGCGCCAGGCCGTGACAGAATTAATAAACATGAATCTCACCTCCAACAGCAGTCCAGGGGTGTTTCCTAGCATGGACGTGGATGTGGAGCCAAAACCGCAGCCTGTGGTTAAAATCCTCTCACCCAAAATAAAAAAATTAATCCCATGTGTTAATCCGACCATCGCGGTGTCCAGAGTTGCATTGTGCTCCTGAAGTGAGCAAAAAAGAAAAAAGACATTAAAGTTTGCTGGAAAGGCTCCGTCTGACACAGGGGACAGCATGGCACACTGCCATCAAAATTTCAGCGAAGCTGTCCAGTGGCACTAAACACGCGCTTCATGCCACTGGCTCATGCAGCATTATGCACGCACGCACACACACACACACACACAGATACGCTTTGGATGCCATCATGCAGGTGTGGACGAGGTAATCCGGATGCGTTCTGTGACACGGCTGACCACGTCTCTTTTCCTCCCGACTGCATCGGATTATCGCAATATTTGCTGTTCCTCCACATTCTTGCTATGTGTGACAGGGGTATTAGTTTTTTATTTCTAATAAATTTACAAAAATCTCAAAAAAACGTGTTTCACATCATTATGTGGTATTGTATGTCACATTTTGAGGAAAAAAATGAATTTCATCCATTTTGTAATAAGGGTGCAACAGAACAGAATGTGGAAAAGGTGAAGTGCTGTGAATACATTCCAGATATACCGTATATCAATAGGTATGGGGCTGAAAGCATTACATCTTTGGTAGATAAAATAATTTGACTTAATTTGAGTTGCGCTAAAATCTTTTTTTTTTTTTTTTTGCATTAAATTTGCTCATCTTTTTTTTCAGGTGTTTTTTTTTTTTTTTTTTTTTTTTTCAAGTCTTCTTTTTCATCATCATTTTCACACTCTGTATGGGGTCAACATGCCTGTTGGTTTGGCATGGATTTTGAGGGCCAGATGCTCTTCGTGACACTAACCTTCTTTATTTATCTGAGCTTTGGAAGAGACTTTGCCTCATTTGGCTCGACATACCTCTATGTCTTTAAAGTGACACTCCTTCATAATCGTGTCAGTGTAAAACATCCTCCCAAATCAATTTTTAAACCCCACAGCGTTGTTTTTCATTTGCAGCAGTGCAGTGTGTCAAAACAAAATAAAACAAAAAAAAAAAAGTCACTGGGCAGAAAAGTGGGCGTAGACGTGCTTTGTATATGTGAACATTTAAAAACGAGTGTTCCTTAGTTAGAAAACCACAAACTCTTGCATTCTGTTCATACTCCACACAGAAATATGACCTTTGGATTCAAATCATGATCTACATCCATCTGTATTTGGTGCCGTTAGATGGTATTATTGCACATACCACAAATGGCCACTTGGTAACACTCATAGCAAAGCAAGCAAACAAGCAACAACAACAAAAACCACAAGTACCTATACATTCAGACTAAAATATTAAATTGACGGAACGGAATAAGATTTTAAGTTGAGGAAATTCCCAAAAATACTCTGAGGTGGAGTCAAATAATTAAAATAGTTATCCTACTCTGTTTTAGGTCTATGACTAATTGGAAAATTGATTATTAATGATAATTAAATTAATTTCCAACTACAACCCCAATTGCAATGAAGTTGGTACATTGTGTAAATAAAAACAATACAATGATTTGCAAATCCTCTTCAACCTATATTCAATTGAAAACACCACAAAGACAAGACATTTAATGTTCAAACTGATAAACTTTATTGTTTTTGTGCAAATATTTGCTCATTTTTAAATGGATGTGTTGTGTGGGCCGCCAGAAGAGGAGGTACTGCTGGCCCACCACCACCAGATGGCGCCCTGCTTGGAGTGCGGGCTTCAAGCATGAGAGGGCGTTGGAGCAACGGAGAGTGACAGCTGTCATTCATCATCTGCACCAGCTGTCACTCATTCACCACATCACCATAAAAGCCGGACTACAACTCCACCTCCCTGCCGAGAAATCAGCAACCAAGAGGTGATCTTCTCTGTGGTAAATTTCTCTGCTAACGTAACTCTTCCTTGCAGCCGCTTGCCCTGTGGTGTTCTTATCGGAGCTGGAGAAGGGCGTGACCGCGACGACTTCGCATCACGCTCCGTAGCAGATAAGTGGTTACACAGGAGCTGCACGAGTGTGTGATTGGAGGTGGAGGTGCTCCCTCCCAAAAGAACATTGACTGTGAGTGGACTACTGAGTGTGCGGATTCACACTCACCTGGATTTTCTCTGTTCTCTGCCAGCAGTACCAGGGTCGACAGCCGAAGGCAGGGGCCACCTCGGGACTTGGCGGCTCCGGTGTTCTTCAGGCCCGCTGGTGGTGGAAGCTGTGTGGGAATCGGCTCTTCTCTCGCCAGAGGTCTTCTATCTTCGAGCCTGCCCACACGTCACCTGGTGTCTCATTGGCAATCCATATCTCTGTCTGTATTCCATTGTGTGTTTTCACAACATTAAATTGTTACTGGTTGGCTTATCCATTGTCCATTCCTTAGCGCCCCCTGTTGTGGGTCCGTGTCACGACACCTTCCCAACAGGATGCCTGCAACACGTTTCAAAAAAGCTGGGACAGTGGTATGTTTACCACTGTGTTAAATCACCTTTACATTTTACACAATGTCCCAATTTTATTGGAATTGGGGTTGTACATTGACAATAAATTAATAACTTTGAGTCATTTTTAAAATGCCCAAATCCTGTCATTTCACCTTCTTAAATGTTAATATTTACTCCTCTCTTATGGTAAACAGAATATTTTTAGGTTGTGGACAAAACAAGACATTTTATGATCTCAAGAACTAATAGATTAAATGAGAAAGTAATCAACAGATTAGCAGATGATGAAAATAATTGTTGGTTTCAGCCCTATTCTACTTTCCATGCATGTTTACTTTTTCATTATGTGCATTTGTTTCCTCTGTATTTCAGTGCTATTGCACAATCTGCAGCACAGAAACTTGAAATGTGCCAGTAAAACAGAAGACAGCAGCAATCTGTTTTTGCTTATTGGTTGATGTGCCTTTTTTTATAAGTGATTTTAAAAATATGTTCCTTATAAAATGGCCATCTGGTTGTTTCAATAAAAGGAAGAACAATAAATTCAAGAATTCAAAAATTAATAGCAGACATCAATCTAATTTTGAAATTGTGATGTTTTTGTGTGATACAGAATTGTTCATGGCCACAGACATAGCGGTCGGACTGATGTTTTAAAAAAAAAATGCTGAAATGCCATCAAAACAGATGTTTACTTGAGCTTTCTGTCAGGTTTGGATATATAAGATGTGTGATTCCAGAGAAAATGGCCTTGTAGTGATGCCAGATTTGACTGGAAAGAAAAATGAAGTTAAACAATCCGAAACACAGCCATGTGCTACAATAATAAAATCTTAGGTTTTGGAAAAAAGTTACAAAACATTTTTTGTTTACATTATACAAAGTCAGACTGAAATGAAGCACAGATCCTTTAATAATCCAGCCATATGTTTTAAATGAAACTGGAGACCTGCATTGAGTCGTGACATTATGCTTGGCACCACTATGTCAAGATTTAAATGCTGACATTCTTATCAAGATATTGAAGATGATGATTTGTGTTTTAACTTCTTGTTTGAAAAGACCAATAATGTATTATTTTGCAGGTTTTTGTGTCTGTGTATATATATATATATATATATATATATATATATATATATATATATATATATATATATATATATATATATATATATATATATATATATATATACAGTGAGGAAAATAAGTATTTGAATACCCTGCGGTTTTGCAAGTTCTCCCACTTAGAAATCATGGAGGGGTCTGAAATTTTCAACTTAGGTGCATGTCCACTGTGAGAGACATAATCTAAAAAAAATAAAAAATCTGGAAATCACAATATATGATTTTTTTAAATAATTTTTTTGTATGTTACTGCTGCCAGCAAGAATTCTGGCTCACACAGACCTGTTAATTTTTCTTTAAGAAGCCCTCTTATTCTGCACTCTTTACCTGTATTAATTGCACCTGTTCACACACTCAATCAATCACACTCCAACCTGTCCACCATAGCCAAGACCAAAGAGCTGTCTAAGGACACCGTGGACAAAACTGTAGACCTGCACAAGGCTGGGATGGACTACAGGACAACAGGCAAGCAGCTTGGTAGAAGACGACAACTGTTATGATTATTTATTAGAAAGTGGAAGAAACACAAGATGACTGTCAATATCCTTCGGTCTGGGATTCCATGCAAGATCTCACTTTGTGGGGTAAGGATGATTCTGAGAAAGCTCAGAACTCCACAGGAGGACCTAGTCAATGACCTGAAGAGAGCTGGGACCACAGTCACAAAGATTACATTAGTAACACATGATGCTGTCATGGTTTAAAATCCTGCAGGGCAGCAAGGTCCCCCTGCTCAAGCCAGCACATGTCCAGGCCCGTTTGAAGTTCACCAGTGACCATCTGGATGATCCAGAGGAGGAATGGGAGAAGGTCATGTGGTCAGATGAGACCAGAATAGAGCTTTTTGGAATCAACTCCTCTTACCATGTTTAGAGGATGAGAACAACCCCAAGAAAATCATCCCAACCGTGAAGCATGGGAGTGGAAACATCATACTCTGGGGGTGCTCTTCTGCAAAGGGGACAGGACGACTTCACCATATTGAAGGGAGGATGGATGGGGTCATGTATTGTGAGATTTTGCCAAACAACCTCCTTCCCTCAGTAAGAGCATTGGAGATGGGTCATGGCTGGGTCTTCCAGCATGACAATGACCCCAAACACACAGCCAGGGCAACTAAGGAGGAGCTAAGGAGGGACGTAAGAAGCATTTCAAGGTCCTGGAGTGGCCTGGCCAGTCTCCAGACCTGAACTCAATAGAAAATCTTTGGAGGGAGCTGAAACTCCAAACTTGAAAGATCTAGAGAAGATCTGTATGGAGGAGTGGACCAAAATCCCTGCTGCAGTGTGTGCAAACCTGGTGGAAAAACTACAGGAAACTAATTGCAAACAAAGGCTACTGTACCAAATATTAACATTGATTTTCACAGGTGTTCAAATACTTATTTGCAGCAGTAACATACAAATAAAATTAAAAAAATCATACATTGTGATTTCTGGAATTTTTTTTAGATTATGTCTCTCACAGTGGATATGCACCTAAGATGAAAATTTCAGACCCCTCCATGATTTCTAAATGGGAGAACTTGCAAAATCGCAGGGTGTTCAAATACTTATTTTCCTCACTGTATATGTGTGTGTGTGTGTGTGTGTGTGTGTCACCTTACTTCCAAGAAGGCATGCCAGACTTGGAATAGAGGTTTCAGTGGTGGGTAAGGCGGCTGCTAGCAGTAATAAATCTGACAGCACAATGGTAAACAAGACTGTACACAAGTGTTTGAAGCACACAATTACACAACATCACCATAGTCAAGTACAGGCTTGAGAGTAACATTTATCAGATGCTTCTGAGCTCTGAGGGAAAACATGACTTATTTCTATAAAAGACCTGAGCTTCACCCTCAGTTTAGAGATCAGGTGTTTCATATGAGCTTTGAAAGAAAGCTCTGCATCTTTAATTAAACCCAAATACTTGTATGTAGTGACTAACTCAAGTGTTTGACCTGTGGCAGTTTTAATAACTGGTATGCTACACTCCCACTTGCATGCACATCTATGGTCAATTTAAAGTGTCTAATTCACCTGACATGCATGTCTGTAGGTGTTGCAGGAAGCCGGATCACCTGGAGGGAACCCACACAAACATGAGCAAAACTTGCAAACTCCACACAGAAAGGCCACAGGTGGGAAGCGATTCTACAACCTTCTTGCTGTGAGGCAACAGTGCTAACCACTAAGCCACCATGTTGCCCTATGATTTATTTGCTGTCATAAAAAATGAAAATGAGGAAAATTGCAAGAGGTGCCAAAGTATTTTCATGCCACTGGACCTCTAATAATTAGAGCTTTCACAAATAGATTTCAAGACTGGCTACCTTGAATCTGCAAGGTTAAGTTGACATGCTAGCTAAATTTGACCATACGGTCCATTTACTTTGTATCAGCTTGTAGGAAGAATGCTACTCTTGACGTAGTTAGCGTCCTACGTGGCCATAGGCTTGATTCTGGTGTTCCTTAGCTCAAAAAGCTGAGGCCATTTCTGGCCACTTTGGTCTCAAATCAACCAGATAACTTTTTTCCTCAAAGAAATGTGTGTGGGCCGCTGAAGAGGAGGTACTGCTGGCTCACTACCACCAGATGGCGCTCTGCTTGAAGTGCGGGCTTCAAGCATGAGAGGGCGTCATAGCAACCGGGAGTGGAAGCTGTCACTCGTTATCAGCACCAGCTGTCACTCATTCACATGACCACCACCATAAAGGCCGGTCTGCAACTCCACCTCCCCACCGAGAAATCAGCTACCATTCAGGTAACTTCTCTGCTGACTTAAAACTGAATAATAGTCTGACCTCTTTTGCAGCCGTTTTCCTGTGGTGTTTGCCTTATCTGTGGGATTGGCGTTTGGTGTGATCAGCGACGGCTTCGCTTCACACCCCAACCAGATAAGTGGTTAGACATGAGCTGCACGAGTGTGTGATTGGAGGTGGAGGTGCTCCCTCCTAACTAAACACAGACTGGGGGATTACTGAGTGTGCGAACTCGCACTCATCAATACTGTTTCTGTTCTCTGCCAGCAATACCGGGTCTGACTGCTGAAGACAGTGGCCACCTGGGGCGCAGGGCTTGGTGGCTCCAGTGTTCTTCAGATCCGTTGGTGGTGGAAGCTGTATGGGATCCGGCTCTTCTCTCGCCAGGCGTCTTCTATCTTCGAGCCTGCCCACACATCACCTTGTGTATAATTGACATTCCACCATATTGTTATTGTCTGTACTTCGTTGTGCGATTCACAACATTAAATTGTTACTTTTTGGCTTATCCATTGTCCGTTCATTACCGCCCCCTGTTGTGGGTCCGTGTCACGACACTTTCACAACAAAATGTTTGTTTTAGTTGATCACTGAAACTACAGTTAAGCTGCCCCTTGTAAACATGAAAATTCCTAAATTGATGCTTATAAAGACAGCTGTTTCTGAGTTTCGACTTTGATGTCCATCCCTCAGTATTCAGCACTCTGCGTGCGTGCAGGCTGGATCTGAGCTGTAACCGTAAACCTCACCAGTAAAGCAGAATCAGCTGCAGTGCGAGCTCATGCAGTTTGCACCTGCAACCTCACTGTTGTAATGAAAAGCACACTGGTCCCAGGGGTCAAATTCAGCAGCGTCTCCTTTGGACTGAGACAAGTGACTGGTGGATTTATGAGAGGGACAGACTCTTAAACCTAAATTATCATTTTGACAAGGTGGCTCAGGGCTCGCCCCGCTGTATGCCTGCTGGTTCGGGCTGTCAGGCATTCCCCATTTGTCTAAAGCGATACTTCCCCTCTGCAGGTCCAGGCTTGTAAAGCTTTCTGATGTCTACTTTTTCTCATGAATGGTGGTTTTCACTTCATAAGATGAAACAAATGTCTCCTGCATGCCCAGCAAACTTAAACAAGGGTCAAAAATAAATAGTTTGCATTGTAAAAATTTAACATAAGACAGTGGCAACTGAAAAAATATCTGTAGTACCAAAATGACATTCTGAACTACTCACCAATCTTTTGCAGCTTGAACATGCTACAAAACATTCATGCAATGCTCCAGAATTAAAGAGTAAAAGTCATTTCTGCTGTATTTGATATGCAGAATGATGCACTGGGAGACGTTTCTTGCATTAGCAGAGCTGAAAACGCAGAGATCAGCAAAAACCACGAGTAGAACTGCCGAGCACCATCAGACCTGTGAGGGGCGTTACATGAATCCAACGTGTATGACATATTAACATTCAGTGTTTGCAGGTAGCTCATGCATTTTTCTATTGGGGAGCATTGATTTTGTAAATCCAGTAGATGGTGGCGCTCCATGGACTCCTCTCTCATTACCATGGTATCAGCCTTGTTTGACATTCATGGTAAGATATTGTGAGAAGATAAATCGTTTAATCTCACTTTTTATTGAATCCTGTCAGGAGTGAGATGCTCCTCTCTGTCCTGTGGGTGTTGGTAAAGAAGTCTGATAGAATGATGAATTACAAAACGTCCTGTGAGGGAATTTAGTAAAAAATACGGTCGAACACCATCCGCTTGAGTTTCTCTGAACAAATGGGTGAAAACTCTTTTGTCCTGACTATGCACTTTTATAAATTTTACTCATGTGAACTGTATGATTCAAGACAAATAATTATGTTATATTTACAGCTGAAGTTTACCTGTACCTTGGTTAAAAATTTTCTAATTAAATTTTTCCCATTCCATTTTTATCAAACACTATGAGTTAAGTCAATATTAATGTGTGCTTTAATACCATATAAAATTACTTAAAAATAATACATCAAAGATACAGCTGATTTATTTTAGTTTTTAGCCATGATACTAGATTTTCATTCAGTCAAAGATTGCTGCATATTTACACAGAATTGAAGATTGCAAAACATTCCAGAAATTGATGGAATTACTTTTAAAAACTTCTGAATGACAACTGTTACAACTAATGTATAACTGGGGACCTTTGGCTGTATTCAAGGGCCTAGCTGTCAAACCAGTGCCTTCTTTACAGTTAGTGGGGCTGCATAGCTAACCTGTTGTTCATTTTGTTATTAAAACACCTAATTTGGCACACATATTCTAAATTAATTAACTCATGCTCATTTTCAGATGTCGGGGCATCCTGGAGCCAAACTGTAATGACCTACAGGGGTCAATGTTACACAGGGGTCCAAATTGAACAATGATCCAATCATATTGAAAGGTATACCACATTATTTGTCTGATCATAAAGATTCCAAAAAGGTATAGTTTGTACTATCTATGAGTGAATGTTATGGCATTATGGGGTAAAAATCACAAAAAAATGGTGACAAAGGTCAATTTCAGTTTGTACAGGGGTCAAAAATTAAAGTGGCTCCAATTTTGGTAAATAAAGTGATGCAAATTATTGGTTTGAGATAAAATGATTAATAGATGAAAGTTTTGATTGTGTTGACTGCTTGGCCTCCAAAGTAAAGGTCAAACAAGGTCAATGTCGATTGGATTCTATGACATGTGACATATGTCCACCAATAACATAATAACTAAGCATGACAGATGGTGCAAAGTATTCCTTTTTAAAACACCCTGCTCCAAAATGTAAGAAGGCAGAGATTCTACAGGTACACCTACAACCAAACATTCTCTAGTCAACTCTGAATAATGTCACTTAGTCTTTCAGAAGCTTTTAAAAGTAATGCGACGCAAGTTGTTTTCACATTCATCATGGTTTGAAAAATTGCTTGAGGGCAGAACTGTAATAAATGTTCCTTCGATTTTTGTTGTTGTTGTTGAATGATTATGGCTTTACAGTTGTGTTATAAGCCATGCATGTTATTTGGCGTCCCACAGAGCTGTATAGTATATATATATATATATATATATAAAGGTTGGGTAGAATTACTTTGAAAGAATACAACCCCTGGCAAAATTTATGGAATCACCGGCCTCGGAGGATGTTCATTCAGTTGTTTAATTTTGTAGAAAAAAAGCAGATCACAGACATGACACAAAACTAAAGTCATTTCAAATGGCAACTTTATGGCTTTAAGAAACACTATAAGAAATCAGGAAAAAAAATTGTGGCAGTCAGTAACGGTTACTTTTTAGACCAAGCAGAGGGAAAAAAATATGGAATCACTCAATTCTGAGGAAAAAATTATGGAATCATGAAAAACAAAAGAACGCTCCAACACATCACTAGTATTTTGTTTCACCACCTCTGGCTTTTATAACAGCTTGCAGTCTCTGAGGCATGGACTTAATGAGTGACAAACAGTACTCTTCATCAATCTGGCTCCAACTTTCTCTGATTGCTGTTGCCAGATCAGCTTTGCAGGTTGGAGCCTTGTCATAGACCATTTTCTTCAACTTCCACCAAAGATTTTCAATTGGATTAAGATCTGGACTATTTGCAGGCCATGACATTGACCCTATGTGTCTTTTTGCAAGGAATGTTTTCACAGTTTTTGCTCTATGGCAAGATGCATTATCATCTTGGAAAATGATTTCATCATCCCCAAACATCCTTTCAATTGATAGGATAAGAAAAGTGTCCAAAATATCAACGTAAACTTGTGCATTTATTGATGATGTAATGACAGCCATCTCCCCAGTGCCTTTACCTGACATGCAGCCCCATATCATCAATGACTGTGGAAATGTACATGTTCTCTTCAGGCAGTCATCTTTATAAATCTCACTGGAACGGCACCAAACAAAAGTTCCAGCATCATCACCTTGCCCAATGCAGATTCGAGATTCATCACTGAATATGACTTTCATCCAGTCATCCACAGTCCATGATTGCTTTTCCTTAGCCCATTCTAACCTTGTTTTTTTTTCTGTTTAGGTGTTAATGATGGCATTCGTTTAGCTTTTCTGTATGTAAATCCCATTTCCCATTTGACTCCAGTTTCCTCCCATTCGTTCCTCATTTGTTTTGTTGTGCATTTTCGATTTTTGAGACATATTGCTTTAGGTTTTCTGTCTTGACGCTTTGATGTCTTCCTTGGTCTACCAGTATGTTTGCCTTTAACAACCTTCCCATGTTGTTTGTATTTGGTCCAGAGTTTAGACACAGCTGACTGTGAACAACCAACATCTTTTGCAACATTGCGTGATGATTTACCCTCTTTTAAGAGTTTGATAATCCTCTCCTTTGTTTCAATTGACATCTGTCGTGTTGTAGCCATGATTCATGTCAGTCCACTTGGTGCAACAGCTCTCCAAGGTGTGCTCACTCCTTTTTAGATGCAGACTAACGAGCAGATCTGATTTGATGCAGGTGTTAGTTTTGGGGATGAAAATTTACAGGGTGATTCCATAATTTATTCCTCAGAATTGAGTGAGTCCATATTTTTTTCCTCTGCTTGGTCTAAAAAAGTAACCGTTACTGACTGCCACAATCTTTTTTTCTTGATTTCTTATAGTGTTTCTTAAAGCCAGAAAGTTGCCATTTGAAATGACTTTAGTTTTGTGTCATGTCTGTGATCTGCTTTTTTTCTACAAAATTAAACAACTGAATGATCATCCTCCGAGGCCGGTAATTCCATAATTATTGCCAGGGGTTGTACATGTGGATTACATGTATATATGTACATACATTTGGATTACTTGTAATCTGATTACCTTTGGATTACATTTCAAAGTAATCCTACCCAACCCTGAAAAAAAAAAAATATATATATATATATAGAGAGAGAGAGAGAGAGAGAGAGAGAGAGAGAGAGAGAGAGAGAGAGAGAGAGAGAGAGAGAGAGAGAGAGAGCGCTCCATGCCAGGTGTCACGTTCTCACCCACAGGCATGTGTGCTCAGCGGTGCATTCCTAACCATCTTTAAAAAAAATGAAGCAATCTTCGCTATATAAATGTAGTTATTGTGTAATATTAAAAATTAAAGTGTGCTCTAAGCATCACCTTTGAGTTATAACATTTGTTGGAATTTTAAGGCATTTGTACTCAATTGAAAGGGACATAAATCTGAAAGTGATCTCGAGAAAATGAAAGAAAAGAAATCCCTTTTCCTCATTTGTCTTTTTCCTTTGCATTCCAGTGTCTATGAGCTTCCTTCCACTGATAAATTACAGAAGCAGAAGAATTAGTAGGATTCATAGAATTAATCAGAGCATAAGAATCCTTTAAAACAAACAAACAAAAAAACAACAGCATTGTGGGTGTTTGTGCCAATACATAATAAATAATGGCTGGTGCTGGAGCAGACTTGACCATGCTATAATAAATATTAAGAACACTGCAAAACATTTAATCCAAAACATAAATTGTAGTACTGTGAAAGATAATATTTTAACTGGACCCCCCCCACCTAAAAAAATAAAATAAAATTCAAACAAATTCGCACTCACACAATTCCTATCTGTTTTGCTTTTTCTTTTCAAGCACAGTGTTTTTTTTTGTGTCCTTTCTATGTGGAGTTTACATGTTCTCTCTGTGTCTGCATGGGTTCCTTCCATGTGCTCCGACTTTATCCCACTTCCAAAGACATGCAGGTTCAACCCTCTCTCACAGCATTTTGTTATGGCATCACAAAAGTACAGTAATCGCTTGGTTCGTGATATTGTCACAAAAATGTGGAGCTTTCGTGACTGGAGCACAAATTATTTTCATAGCAGGAACACAAAATGCAGGGTGATGTGGGCGAGGCTGGTGGGGGGTATTGGAAGGGGTCGGGCTAGAAATAGTAAAATAATAAAAAAAAAGTGTCATGAAGATGTGACTCATTTCATGACAGGAGCACAAAAAAGCATGATGCTGGGCTGTGCAGGTTAGGTGAATTGGTGACTTTAAATTGACCATAAGTATGCGCACAGGTGTGAATGCGTTTTACTGTCTATATGTGTCCCTGTAATACACTGGTGTCCTGTCCATTGTGTACCCCACCTCTGAGAAGGTCCACTAGGATAGGCTCAAGCCCCATGTGTCCCTTGACTGGAGTAAGCAGGTATAGAAAATGAATGAATAAAAGTGTCTGTTAAAGTATTATGTAATAAAATGCATATTTAAAAAGTCCAATTTTGGCTGCATCAAATTAAATTTGAGTACTAATATTAAAGGATGATTAACTAAGTGTGAGGTCTGTACAGGAAAATACATCAGACCAAGGTGTTGACAGTACGGACCGAGCGTAGTGAGCTCCGTGCAAAAACACTGAGGTCTGATATTCTAGTACAGACCGAGCAAACAAGGTTAATAATTATTTTTTTATATGGCTATTATGTATATAAACATGCGAATGTCTGGTATCAACCAAATATGAAAGTTGCTGATGGTGTTGGGCTCGTAGTCAGACCTGTTCGCTTTCTTCACCTCCATGAAGAACTTGCTAACAGATGGTCCAGTCATTAGCTTGTAAGCTTCAATCGTTGTGTTTTTTGTGATGCTGTTTAGATATTTATGGAGTATGTTCATGTCCGACTTAGTTTTTCTAATCATGTTTTTAGCTTTCTGGTTTGTAACAAAGTTTTCAATCTGTTCTTGACTGTTTGGAGCTGTGTTTTCATGTGATTGGTCTTCATCTCATTTTGCACATGCACTCCGGCCTTGTTTGCTATTAATTTCTCCATTTTCTTTGTTCACTTTTTTGTTTAGTTTTATTCCGTACCATGAAAATGGTAAACAAAGTCACAAATCTGATGTGACTGTGTTTCGGACCGATGGTTATGGTAATGGTCTTATAAGGGAAAATATCAGTCCGGAAATCAGCCAATCAGAGTGTGCGTACTGTTGTAGCCATATATTAGACTGTAATATTATCACAGCTGTACAGGGATACACCGGTGTCGCAGACGAAACGGTCTACCCCTAAAAATCGATCCACCTTTTGCATCTGCGCATGCGTCATTTTGGACCGCAGCAGCACATCTGAGATGGAGTCTCTTCACCCAAAGCAATCAAATGGATTAATGGGATTATTAACCATCAGATGATAAAGGTAAAACCTCTGAAATCATTCAAAAGTCGGTTTTAAGCAGAAACTCAATGAAATTCCGTGATCCTTTGAAATGACCAATGCGCTGTAAACGGATCAGCTAGCAGCTCATTTAGCCACGGCGCTCTGATCGCTTCTGCTGCCTTTTATGATGAAATAATGCTGAATTTACGAGGTCTGTTAGAAAAGTATCGTACCTTTTTATTTTTTTCAAAAACTATATGGATTTGATTCATATGTTTTTACGTCAGACAAGCTTGAACCTTCGTGCGCATGAGTTTTTCCACGCCTGTCGGTTGCATCATTCGCCTGTGGGCAGGCTTTGAGTGAGCACTGCTCCACCCCTCTCGTCGTTTCATGCTGAGGAAATGGTGGAATGATTTGGGCTTTTTTCCATCAGAATTTTTTCAGAAACTGTTAGAGACTGGCAGCTGGAAACCATTCGAAAAATTTAACTGGCTTTCGGTGAAAATTTTACGTGCTTCACAGAGAATAAGGAGTGTTACTACAGCTTTAAGGACGGCCCACAATGGTGCATGGCGCGCCACGCTCCGAGCCGCCATCGAGAGGCAGAAACCACCACATCATTTCTAAACGGATCGCTGTGTGGAGCCGGGACCGCCGTGTGCAATTTCTCTGGTTATCACAAGAGCTGGACATCAGCCATTTTCCGGCAGATTTCACTTTTAACAAGAGATTTTGTCATGGAAAGCGCGCGTCACGACCGATTCACTGATGAAGCGAGACAAAGGAACACCTCCATTTCGGAGTGTTAGAGGACAAGTTGGGACATGCCCAGCTCTCCACAATTTCTCTTATACTCACTCGACTGGTAAGCACTGAAAGCCGAGATAGGCATGTCCCAACTTGTCCTCTGACAAGGAGGCGTGGAAAAACTCATGCATGCGCACGAAGGTTCAAGCTTGGCTGACGTAAAAACATATGAATCAAATCCATATAGTTTTTGAAAAAAATAAAAAGGTACGATACTTTTCTAACAGACCTCGTATGTGGAAATGATTGTTGTACAAAAGCTTCAGATTTGTGTCCCTGAGATAGATGATGACTGGAGTGCAGTTTGAAGCAGAAATGAGGTGTTAATCCGTAAACCGCATCATCAAGGGGGACTGATTTTTATGGGGACCGTTCAGTCAGAGACACCGGCATGCAGTATGCAGGTGGAAAGGAGAAGTTAGCAATTTGGACATGTACAGTATGTTAAAATAAATGAAGATGACAAAAGTAGATCAGATTGCAACCTTTGCTCTGCAAAACTGTCAAGAGGGACAGTAAAAAAGTACCTCAAACCACAACAAGCTGTCTTCAAGACAGTCTGCTATGTGAAAATCTGCTCATTGCTGTGGCTCATTGGAGGAGTTAAACAGAAAAGTGTGATTCCTGCTGTCACTGAGCTGCTCCGCTTTCTGTCCAAAATAACAGTTGACAACCACAGTATCAAAACAATGAAGGAAACTTTAACTGACTGTAAAACATTTCAAGATCATTTAACTTGGAAATGAAAGTTCATCCTCTGCGAGTTCCAAGATAAACAGTTTAAAGAATACCTTTGATGTAGTAACTCAGAAAGAAAGGTGAAGTTGTCCTTTTTTTAACCTCTTAGTTTATATTTTAGTTGGAATCCCGATATGTATGACCTATGTGCAGTATTTAACTATTTGATTATATCTGTGATTCCACAATGGTTTAAAAAGACTGAGCTACTATTTCATAGTCCAGTCATTTTTTTTTTTTTTTTTTTTTTTTTGCTGGGTTTTTTTTTTAAACAGATAAATTACAAACCCAGGTACAATCAACAAGTACATATCTGACACGTCTCCAACACAATTAATTATTGTAAGTTTAACTTTCTCAAACTTATAGAATTGAGTTAAAAATCCAAACTTGTCAGATCACTTTGAGTCAAAGAGAAGAAGAAAGTTGCCAGAACTAAATGAGGCTGTTAACATGTATTTGTCTAATAAGTGGTAGTTTGGGGGGCATCCAATACTGTATCATAACTCAGTGTTAGTTTGTTTTTTGTATTTTGTTTTTCCCATTGTGTATTTGGGACAGAGAGGACAAACTAAACTTGATGTCTTTCAAAGAGTGTCTGAAATAAATTGTGTTTAAAGACACTGCATGCTATAGCAACTGAAATTTCAAAAGATATACTAGATTAAAGTAGCCCTCACACCTAGCTGCGGTTTGTATTATTTGGCAGTGGAAGCCCCCGCCGGGCAGCAGTCAGTGTGTATTCCTCCTGTGTGCCTGAGAGAGCAGGAGCACCACTCCTAAATGTTAGGAAAAGTCTCTTTTTTCCACAGCTCAATAGACTCCTCGTTACCTAGAACCTGCCTTTGGTCAATGCAGGATGGCTTGGGGAGTCTAGAAATAACTCACTGATCTGGGTAGTCTTGATGTGTACTCTGCCTTCTGCATCTCCTGGCATCTCTGAGTATTCTGTCCTACTCTGTGTGAAAATTAGAATTTCAGTTTCTTTGAACCTGCACGGTGGTGCCCAGAGCTGAACTCCAGGTGGCAAGAAAGTCTGGATGAGCAAAATGTTAAACATGTTCAAAACTGGCACAAGTTTAACAAACCTTTCCCAACTTGTGTTGATCTTTTCAGTATTCATGTTGACACACGCATGAGTAACACCAAGGTGCTCAGTAAAACTCAGAACCAATCCCTCCCATTTGTGAGAATTCATGCTCATAGTTGTTCATAGAACACATAGATATCAGACAGTCCCTCCTTATGTAGAAGAACATACAGACATACAGTAGGTTGGGTTTCAACTGTAGTTAGGAGACTGTTCAGTCAATCATAGTGCAAATCGAGTCAAACCAGTATGACCAAACTATGCAGCTCTAGTAGGTCCACATAATGTGATAGTTACCTGTGCATATGTAGGTAAATAGTTTTTGGCTCATTCTATAATCAGTATTATATCACGGCTGAGTGGATCCTTGTCATTTGATTGGTGTTTTGTATGTCACATGACATGGATTAATTCATCCCATTTGTGTTGCATTGCATTTAGAGTGCGGCTTGGCTCCATTTAGAGTGCAAATTTGGTTCCATATGTTTGGTACCATTGCACTCTGCACACACACACACACATGAGCGCGCACGTACGCACACATGCACATCCTCGTGCACACGCACACGCGCCCTCATGCACGCACGCACATGTGATCATGTGCATGCACACACACACAAAACAAATCCACTGTGCTGTCTGGAGGCAGTTAGCAGGGAGAAAGAAAAGCTGGTCTCATTTCAGACGTGATTTTTTTTTCCGCTGCACTGAGGACATACACAGTCTCTTTTTGGTAGTATACGCATGCAGAAGTGCCGACCAGGTTGTGTGTGTGCGGGGGACAACAACTCTCCCGAGACATAATTTGATTGAGCTAACTGATTCACTCACTCACACACACACACAAAACAAATCCACTGTGCTGTCTGGAGGCTGTTAGCAGGACGAGAGAAGAAATCTGGACTCATTTCTGACATGATTTTTTTTTTTGCTGCACTGAAGACCAAGCCAGTTGCGTGTGTGTGTGCGCGCAGGGGACAATGACACGATGATTTGATTGAGCTAACTGACACTGCTACACACACACACACACAAAATCCACTCCGCTGTAAGCCGTCTGGATGATGAAGACCTGTTCACATGAAACACTGATGTGATTTTTGGCTGGACTGAGGAACTACACAAAGTCTTTTTTTTTTTTTATGGAAGTCTGAAGTCAGTGCACAGCATCACTGGACTACACGTCACAATGGAACACCAAAATGTAAGTTCCTTTTCTGTTGTTTATAAATTAATAAAATACCAAATGACAATGATCTATTTTAGCCCTTATATAAAACAAATAATGAATATGTTTACATTCTTTCAATGGTACGAATATTTCATGAGGTGAAAGCTGGAACATACCATTCAACAAGGCGAAGCCAAGTTGAATGGTATGTTTCTCCTCATAAACATTCATTATTTGTATATTAATTGCTCCAGATTTGATTTGAAGAAGCCCTCAGTTTTGTTCTTCTGCAGGTTTTTTTTTTTTAAATGTAATGAGTGTGTTTTTAGTGTTTATCTGAACTGACAAACCCTGGAGGGTAAAGCATCTGTTCACTTTGAACAGCCAGCTCTGTCATTATCGGTGATTGCAGTCACAGTTAAATGTACTCTGAGACTCCAACATGTCAGACTGTGTTTTTATTTTTGTGACCTTACTGCACACCATAAATTATATTCTCTTAACGTAGGGAAACCTCATCCTCTGCTCCAACATAATCAGGGTTCTGTGAAAGAATGAAACAAAATTGTTACAATATACAGTGTATCCGGAAAGTATTTACCGTGCTTCACTTTTTCCACATTTTGATATGTTACAGCCTTATTCCTAAATAAAGTAAATTTAAAAATTCAACTCACAACAGCCCATAATGACAACATGTTTTTTTTTCATTTTATTTTTGCAAATTTATTAAAAATGAAGAAAAAAGTAAGAAATCACGTGTACATAAGTATTCACACCCTACTTTTCGAAGTGATGCCGACTGAGGGAGGACTGACGACTTGGTGGGATTTCGATCGAACTTCGACAGCGGGCCGACCCGCACGGAGAAACCGGGATTTGGGGCATAATCCCTGGGCAGACCGAGGCAGGCAGGTGATGGAGCAAACCCACTCAGTCCGAAATCTCCCACTTTTTGGATATATGCGAAGTCCCAGTTTGACCAGTGGAGTTTAGTTCTGCAGCTTTATTGAGGTGAGAATAATATAAAAGTAAAATGTGACGTTTACTGAACTGCTGTGAAGGTTTAATGATCAGCTAACATTAGCTTAGCTTTTTAGCACAGTTGATCTGAGTGAATGCTTTAATTTGTAAATGGTTCAGTCTTTTTTTTTTTTACCAAATAAAGCTACTGCTTTTTTCGGAGACCACAAAAGCTCACCTTTAAATAATTGTTTTCGGGTGTTTTTTTTCCATTGTTTTTTTCAATTTTTTTTCTTTTTTATATATAAACTGTTTAGTGTTTCTTTATATTTTAAGACATATTTTTATTTGTTACAATCAGGAACATTTGCTGTGCAGACAACCAAACTTCCATTGATGAGCTGAACACCATGAAGTCCAGTCGAAAGAAAACATCTCTGCTCTTCAAAATAGGACAAAAGTGTCTCCAGCAACACCACCAGAGTTAAAAGCTGCAGAAGAGACCTTCATTTGGTCCAGAGAATCCAGCATAATATCACCTGCTTCTAAATAAAAGGCTCTTTCAACAGCAACTATTTTATTATTTTTAAAAAAAGCTGTTTCATTTTATATTTTAACAATAAATGAACAGATCATTAAAAATGTCCACGAAATCAAAGTCAAAAGACATTTGCACAGGTAGAAGCTCTCCACTTATTGCGCTCAAATTCATATTTTAGAAATGACTCTGTGCTGATAACAACATTAAAGGCAATTACATATTTCGATGTAATTACAAGTTGAGGTTTATGTCACAGAAATCCTACTTTACAATCACACTGCAGTCATTGGTAAATTATTTCCTGTTGCATTTATAATAAACATTTGTATTTATTTACAGTGTCTGTTTTTTCTGGTTGAAATGAGATAAATAATCTACCAGACTTAAAAAATGTACAAATTTCCATGTTATTTTATTTGTCTAAAAATAAATGTCCAAGGTTCTGTTGTGAAAGTGTAGTGACACGGACCCACAACAGGGGGCGCAAATGAACGGCCAATAGATGAGCCAAAAAGTAACAATTTAATGTTGTGAAACGTGCACAACTAATATACAGACAATCTCAGAATATAATTACAGTCAAATCACAAAGGTGACGTGTGGGCAGGCTCGAGGATAGAAGACGTCTGTCCTGAGATGAACCGGAACCACACGATTTCCTCCGCCACCGAACCCAGAGAATACTGGAGCCGCCAAGTCCCGAATTCCCAGGTGATCACCGTCCCCGACTGTCGGATCTGGTACTGCTGGTGAGAACAAAGACAGTCAAGTGTGGGTGTGTGTACACCCAGTAACAACAGCGGTGGGAATGCCACCTCCACCTCTCACTCAATATGCTGATGTGTTTGTAGTGATCCCTCAGAGAAAAAGAGTGCCGTCCTGCACTCACTCAGCTTCCACAAAACAAGGGACCGGTACGCCTGCAAACACTCACAATGTACATATTACAGATAAACACAAAAAGGCTGAGGATATTACCTACAATGAAGTACGATATCTCGGCAACGAGGTGGAGATGACGTCTGGTCTTTATGGAGTGTGATGATGAAGAATGTGTGACAGCTGTCAGGAATTAATGAGTGACAGCTGTCACTCCCGGCTGTGTCCGTGGCGGCAGCGCCCTCTCGTGCCTGAAGCCCGCACTTCAGGCAGGGTGCCCTTTGGTGGTGGGCCAGCAGTACCTCTTCTGGCGGCCCACACAACAGGTTCCTTATGTTAAACAAGAAATGATCTAATCTGAAATAACAGGTGGTTTTAATTTACAGATGAAAGGTTTCTAAAGAACCATTTATTGATCTATTTAGCTATTTTAATTAAAGTGTTCTAAACTTTTTTTTAACAGTAATCAGAAATTTTGAGGTAACAAACAACAACAACAAAAAAACATTTCCAAGGATTTTTCTTCAGAAAACTGCTGTATTAATGAGCACTCCTGTGACACATTTCTGTTTTGTACAGATCAGTGGTTTCTGCCACTAGTCTTCCGTGTTTTGGTCCGACGCATCGTTCCTATTGGACAGCGTGAAGCTACGTCACAGCTCAGAGCGTCGAAAGTTGGATTGGGTTGAACTTTGACCGCGTCAGCCTGCCGACAAGCGGCAATGCGCGCTACCGTCAGAAACGTCGCTTTAGCTCGACTTTTGACGCAACGCTTTTGATCCATCTAAAAAGCAATGCGTCTCATTGAAAATAATGCTTTTTAGACTGATTTTTGATGCCTTTGATGTTTCCTATGTGTTCAGTGTGAAAGGCCCATTAGGCTCTTCTCTCCCGATTGCTCAGTTTAGATGGGCTCTAGGAAGAGTCCTGGTGGATCCGAAGTTCTTCCATTTATGGGTGATGGAGGCCACTGTGCTCATTGGGACCTTCAAAGCAGTAGAAATGTTTCTGTACCCTTCCCTAGATTTGTGCCTCAAGACAATCCTGTCTTGAAGGTCTACAGTCAATTCCTTTGACTTCATGTTTGGTTTGTGCTCTGACATGCACTGTCAACTGTGGGATCTTATATGTAGACAGATGTGTGCCTTTCCAAATCATGTCCAGTCAACTGAAATTACCCCAGATGGACGCCAATTATGCTGTAGAAACATCTCAAGGATGATCAGTGTTAACAGGATGCACCTGAGTCCAATTTTGAGCTTCATGGCAAAGGCTGTGAATACTTATGTACATTTTTTTATTTTTAATAAATTTGCAAAAATCTAAAAAAACAACAAAAGAAAAACAGTTTTTTCATATTGTCATTCTGGGGTATTTCTTGTAGAATTTTAAGGATTGTACATAACTGTTTACATATTCTACCTGTTGTGGTGAGTATGATGACGTTTCTTACACTTGTTTAAATTATATCCATGTGATTTTGTTGTCTAAATTAACTAACAATTTGCATTACATTTTTCATCTAAATTGGAGAAACTTTAACTTTGACCTCTGTACAAACTGAAATTGACCTTTGTCATGATTTTTTTTTTTTTTTTGAGTTTTTACCCCATGAATCTATAACATTCAGACACAGATAGCCCAACTATACCTTTTTGGAATCTTTACGATCAGACAATGTGGAATATTTTTCAGTGTGATTAGAGCATTTTTTTTTTTTTTTTTTTTTTTTTTTTCAATTTTGACTGCTGGGTCATCCTTCCTTGACCCCTACCTGGCTACAGCTACCTCCCTGGGATGGCCAGCATACATTTTTGTGTAAGCCATGGTACACTGAAGCTGTACTGCAAGTCCTGTTTAGCCACCTTAAGTGGTACTGAAAAACCTGCTTGGCCCATGGTCTAATTCAGCAATTTAATGAGTGCTGTGAAACAAACCTTTGGTACAGAAAAGATACCAGCTGGAGTCACTGATCCATTACCACTAATGGGAAGACATACAACTTCACAAAGTAAGACCTTTTGGAACTTTGAGCACTACTAAATAAGTACAAATTACTACAATTGTACACTGTCAGACACCTGTTGTGATTGGCGGGGTTTAATGAGTGGTTGATATTCTCCTGAATTTTTACATTTCTCAGTACAGAAGATGATGATACAGAGATGCTGAAAAGCCCAGGAAAAATAATTCAAACTGTTATTCACATTATAACATAGAAGGTCACTACAGGATACATTTACACAGATAACACTGCAGCTGCTTTGCAGAATCTGATTTCATCAATAAACATCTGAATTGAAGTACATTGTATCCAGCTGTCATATTTGAGAAGATTTCCACACCATGCTATTGGCCATTTTAGAAGTGACTGGTGTAAAACCTCATGGAAAAGTCATAAATTCTGTTGAAGAAAGATCCCTGTCAAAGCAGAATTTTCTTGAAGCTGCAAATTGTGAAGGACAGAATTTATGTTAATAAGCTCTCGTGTGACATTTACAGTCCAGCACTGGCCATTATGCTATTTCAGGTTTGACTAGAGTACGTGAAAAGACGTTGTCGAAATGGGACTGATAACACTGTTTTATGCAAGTTCCCAAAGAAGCCAAATGGACATTTATCTGCATCCAAATAAAATGGATAATGACTTTAAATTGCTTTGCAGCCAGGATTAGCACCATCACAGCAGACGGACGTAACACTGATTATGCTGAGTGCAGTGTAATGTTTTAAGGTGTAAGTACACCCTCACTTTCTGCCTGTGTCTGACATAATTTAAAACTGCAGAGACTTGCAACACCACATGAATCCAACGACAACATACAGAATTACATGAAGGCTGATGTTTGGATGGGAACTGAGAATGAATAAAAGAAGAATCAGAATCACTTTTATTCGCCAAGTATCTACAAGAATAGAAGGAATTTGACTTTGGGTTGAGCTGCACTCTCTCTGTACAAGCTTGTATAAATATACACTAAACACTAAATAATTCATGATAAAAATGTGCAATAAAAAATGTGTGTAAAGGAGAAACAGACAAACGATTGAAGTTGTACATGAGGTATATGAGTTTGTGAGTTTTTTGGCAGGTTAAATTGTTGAACAGTGTGATGGCCTGTGGAAAGAAACTGTTCCTGTGTCTCGCTGTTTTGATGTACAGAGCTCTGTAATGTCGACCAGAGGGGAGGAGTTTAAACAGTGTGTGTCCAGGGTGTGAGGGGTCTGCACAGATGTTACCAGCTCACTTCCTGGTCCTAGTCCAGTATAAGTCCTGAATAGAGAGTAGGCTGGCTCCGATTATTTTTTTCTGCAGACCTGACAGTTCATGTCATGTCTGGAGGCGGAAGGAAACCAAAAAGAGATGGAAATGCACAGGACAGACTGGATGATGGATGTGTAGAAGATGATGAGCAGTTCCTGGGGCAAGTTGAACTTCCTGAGCTGTCTGATGAAGTACATCCTCTGGTGTGCCTTTTTCCTAATGGACTCTATGTGGGAAGTCCACTTCAGATCCTGGGAGGATCCCAGAGAACCGGAAAGTGTTCACAGTACACACAGTGTTGTTGAGGATGGGGGGTTCCCCTGAAGTCCACTATCATCTCCACAGTCTTGATCGGGTTTAGGTCTGTTTGCACCCTGATCACCATCCTGGATGAGAACAATGATGGTGGTGTCCTCCAGAAACTTCAGGAGTTTAACAGAGGGGTTCCCTGAAGCGCAGTCGTTCATATACAGGGAGAAGAGCAGTGGGCAGAACACACACCCTTGAGGGGCGCCAGTGCTGATTGTTGGTGGGCTGGATGTGATGTTCCCAAGCCTCACCTGCTGAGTCCTGTCCATCAAGAAGTTGGAGATCCACTGACAGGTGGGAGCTGGCACAGACAGGTTGAAGAGTTTTTGGCGGAGAATGTTGGGGATGATGGTGTTTAATGCCGAGTTGAAGTCCACAAACAGGATCCTCACGTACGTCCCTGCAGAGTCCAGGTGCTGCAGGATGTAATGCAGACCCATGTTGACTGCATCGTCAACTGACCTGTTTGCCCGGTAGGCAAATTGCAGAGGGTCCAGCAGAGGAGAAGACTAATGAGACTGAATATTTGGCTCCACCACCATTTCCATGGAGATCAGTAAATTATGGACTGCGCCTTCATCAAACGACAGGTTACTCATAGCCGACTATTTTGTAGCAGGTTGTTAATATGACAATGGATGCAAAAATAATTTAGGGTGGCGTCAGAACGGGCTGTATCACGTCATTATCAATATACCAGTAGAAGTTCATCCTGCAATATAAACAATATAACTAATGATGCATTTTCATATGCGCTGCATATGGGCACTTCATGTAGAATGATGGCAGAAGACTGGTCCAAAGCATGCAAGTAGGAAAGCTGACCATACAACACATGATACAGTGTGATCCTGCCTTGTCATAACTCATCAACAGGAGGTAGAAGTGTGTTGCCGAATGATCATTGTGTGATCCTGTCTGCAGCTGAAGAGCAAGGCAGACGGCACGCACACTGCGCAGTAGATCAGTCCTGTATGTGCTCCATGCAAGTCACTAATATACCATGTCATGCCCTACTTTTCTTGTTTGTATTTTTTTTCTCTTCACTGACCCTCCATTGCTCTGTGGTTGTGCTGTGTAAACATTCAAGTGCGCACCTCAGAAGTCAGGTCCTTTGACGATGTGCACTTTTCTTTTTTCGGCTGCGCCCATTGAGGATTTTGACCACTCACGAGTGTGATGAAATTATCATAGCATTGTTAATGCCAAGAATTCACCCCACAGCAAGCCATATTATCTCAGATATTTGCATTAAAATGCTCAGAAAGCACACAGCATCTGGCAACCTCTGGAGCAGTGCTGACTTGGCACACAGCTGTCACTCAGAGCAACCATGCCACAATTATTATTAACTTCAGGGCCTAAGATATTGTAAATTTGAGAGGTAAAAATTTACCCCTGTACATTTGTCATGAATGGGGAAACAACATCAAACCATAATACACACACACACACACACACACACACACACACACACACATATATATATATATATATATATATATATATATATATATATATATATATATATATATATATATATATATATATATATATATATATATATATATATATATATACATTGGTGGACACAGATAACCAAAAATTTACTTTGACAACAGATAATAAGATAACTGAAAAGTTATCTTTGATAAAAATAAACCACCCAAAAATGTATCAAAAGTTACAGATAATCGATAAATTCCGGTGTTGTCTATGGGACCTTTGCAGATACTAAAGAGCTGAAATTGATTTTTAATACGATCGCTTTTGAAAGCATCAAAGCGGTAAAAGACCTAAAAAATAATAACACAGACCGCAAAGCATTCTGGGTAAAAGTGCTAAACAGTGATTGGTTCAGTAATCCATTATGTAAATCAACACGTTAATGTGACGTGTGTCGTGTGTTGGTTTAAAGATAAATGTGCTTTTGTAAAATATTCCATTTTTATTTGTAAAAACAGGCATTTTTACGGAGCCCTGGAAGTGTCATCGCAATTGCATGTTTTAAAACTTTTATGATGTTGTAAAACGTGCACTCAATATTAGTAAGTAAGTAAGTAAATTTATTTATATAGTGCCTTTCACAGACATAAGGCCATGTACACACGTTGTCGGGTATTTGTAAAACTGAATATCTTACTCTTTCAGTTTGGGGAAAAAACTTCATCCACACTACGTCATTTAAAAAAAAAATCCGTCCACATCGAACCATATCAATGTGTTGTAATTAGTCTGCCAAACCTTTGGGTGGCGGTACTGATTAAAATTCTATCCAATCAGGAGCCTTATTCTCTTGTCGTCACTTCCACAAAAACTAAAAACATGGCGCCAACCTCATTCGTGTGGACCGATAAGGAGTCTGAATTACTTCTAACCGTAGTTTTAGAATACAAAGTTAACATATATGCACACAAAAAGCGCCTGGACAATGGACAATACCAACACTTTGAGAGCAGCCATGTACCCAAGACGTTTAATACTGCCATGAACACTCCTGGCCACTAGATGGCAGTAGCGGCCTTGAAATATATATATATACACACACGAGGTCTATTAGATAAGAAACTGACACTTTTATTTTTTTTTAACTATATGGATTTGAATGACGTGCGATTACACCAATCATGCTTGAACCCTCGTGCGCATGCGTGAGTTTTTTCACGCGTGTCGGTGACGTCATTTCCCTGTGGGCAGGCCTTGGGTGAGATGTGGTCCCGCCCTCTCGGCTGAATTCCTTTGTTTCACACGCTGCTCGAGACGGCACGCGTTGCTTTATCAAAAATTTTTCTGGACCTGTGAGGAATATCCGAGTGGACACTATTCGAGAAATTAAGCTGGTTTTCAGTGAAAAGTTTAACGTCTGATGAGAGATTATGGGGTGTTTCTGTTGGTGTAAGGACTTCCCGCGGAGCGGGACGTTGCGCAGCGCTTCCAGGCGCCGTTGTCTGCCTGTTTCGACCTGAAAACATCCTAATTTAAGGCTTAATTCACCCAGGACGTCGTGAGAGAACAGAGAAGATTCAGAAGAGGCCGGCATGAGGACTTTATGCGGACATTCCACTGTTTAAGGACATTTTTAAATGAAAGACGTGCGCGCAAATTCACCGAGTTGTTTCCGTGACGACTCGGTGAATCTGTGTGTGCCGTGACAGGAAAAACACCTCCGTGTTGAAAACCATTTGTAAAATTCAGGCGGCTTTTGATGGCTTTCAACAAGTGAGTAACTGAGAAATTGTTTAACAGCTTGGGCATGTTCCAACTTGCCCATTAAGGTTTCCAACGGAGGTGTTTTTCCTGTCGTGACCCCCCGCGGTCGGGTCCGGCCCGACATGCGACTCTGCCCGCACGTTCTTTCATTACAAAATGTCTGTTAACAATGGAATGTCTGAATAAACTCCTCATGCCGACTTCTTCTGAAAGACAATCCCACAACATCCAGAGACTTAAGGTACTCAGGACGGATTTCATCCACCCCAGGAGCCTTGCCACCGAGGAGCTTTCTAACCACCTCGGTGACTTTGGCCTGGGTAATGGATGAGTCCGCCTCTGAGTCCCCAGTCTCTGCTTCCTCTTCGTAAGACGTGACGATGGGATTGAGGAGATCCTCAAAGTATTCCTTCCACCGCCCAACAACATCCCTGGTCAGGGTCAACAGCTCCCCACCCGCACCGTAAACAGTGCTGGTGGAGAGCTACTCCCGCCTCCTGAGGTGTCGGATGGTTTGCCAGAATCTCTTCGAGGCCAACCGATAGTCCTCCTCCCTGGCCTCCCCGAACTCCTCCCAGACCCAAGGTTTTGCCTCTGCGATCTCACGGTTACTGTACCGGCATGCTTGGCTTGCCGGTACCTGTCAGCTGCCTCCGGGGTCCCACCTACCAACAAAGTTATATATATATAGTTGTATGCAAAAGTTTGGGCACCCCTGATAATTTTCATGATTTATCTTTAAAAATCAATGGTTGTCTGGATCAGAAATTTCAGTTAAATATATCATATAGCAGACGAACACACTGATATTTGAGAAGTGAAATGAAGTTTCTAGTATTTACAGAAAGTGTGCAATAATTATTTAAACAATATTGGACATGTGCATAAATTTGGGCACGCTTGTCATTTTATTGATTTGAATACATGTAGCACTAATTATTGGAGCACAAAATTGGTTTGGTAAACTCAGTGACCCTTTACCTCCTTACACAGGTGAATCTAATCATGACAAAGGGTGTTTAAGGTGGCCATTTGCAAATGTTTCCCCTCTTTGCATCTCTTCTAATGAGTGGCAACATGGGAGCCTCTAAACAACTCTCAAATGACCTGAAAACAAAGATTGTTCAACATCATGGTTTAGGGGAAGGATACAAAATGCTATCTCAGAGATTTCAGCTGTCAGTTTACACTGTGAGGAACATTGTGAGGAAATGGAAGACCACAGGCACAGTTCTACTTAAGGCCCGAAATGGCAGGCCAAGAAAAATCTCAGATAAGCTGAAGCGAAGGATAGTGAAAACAGTCATAGTCAACCCACAGACCTGCTCCAAAGACCTGATCTTGATCTTGCTGCAGATACAACCCCTGGCAAAAATTATGGAATCACCGGCCTCGGAGGATGTTCATTCAGTTGTTTAATTTTGTAGAAAAAAAGCAGATCACAGACATGACACAAATCTAAAGTCATTTCAAATGGCAACTTTCTGGCTTTAAGAAACACTATAAGAAATCAAGAAAAAAAATTGTGGCAGTCAGTAACGGTTACTTTTTTAGACCAAGCAGAGGGGAAAAAATATGGACTCACTCATTTCTGAGGAATAAATTATGGAATCACCCTGTAAATTTTCATCCACAAAACTAACACCTGCATCAAATCAGATCTGCTCATTAGTCTGCATCTAAAAAGGAGTGATCACACCTTGGAGAGCTGTTGCACCAAGTGGACTGACATGAATCATGGCTCCTCCGCCACAGGAAAAACACCTCTGTTGGAAGCCTTAAGGACAAGTTGGAACATGTCCAGCTGTTAAACAATTTTTCATATACTCACTCCACTGAAAGCCATCAAAAGCCGTCTGGATTTTACAAATGGTTATCAACACAGAGGTGTTTTTCCTGTGCCGCCGCACCGCGCCGGCTGCGTCCCAACGCGCAGACCCGTCCGCACGTCTTTCATTAAAAAAATCTCCTTTAACAGTGGAATATCCGGATAAAATGCTGAAACTGACTTCTTCTGAAACTTCTCTGTTCTCTCACGACATCCTGGATCAATAGAGCCTGAAATGTGGAGGTTTTCAGCTTAAAACAGGCTGACGACGGCGCCTGAGAGCGCTGCGCGACGTCTCGCACCGTGGGAAGTCCTTAAAGTGACAGTATCACCTCAAAATCTCTCATCAGCCATTAAAATTTTCACAGAAAACCAGCTTAATTTTTCGAACCGTGTCCACTTCGATGTGCCTTACAGGTTTAGAAAAAATTTTGGTCAAACAAAGCGCCAGTCTCTCAGCAACTTCTCAGACAAAGGAATTCCGACGAGGGGCTGGACGACTCCTCCCACAAGGAGTGCTCACAGGTGAATGATGTCACCGACAGGCGTGGAAAAACTCACGCATTTGCACGAGGGTTCAAGCATGTCTGACGTAAAAACATATGAATGAAATCCATATAGTTTTTGAAAAAAATAAAAAGGACCTATACTTTATTGACAGCCCTCGTATATATATATAAATAAATATATATATATATTTATTTATTTATTTTTGCCACCAACATGTTTATTTCAGCTGTAAAGTTGGGCATTTTAACATGGGGGTCTGTGGGGAGTGACTTGTTTTTGGAGGCAGCCTCAAGTGGCCATTTAAGGAACTGCAAGATTTGCCATGTTGGCATTTTTGGCCTCATTTTTCAACACGAGAGGTTGGACCTTGGACTTTTCATTTTCTGTCTCTCACAGTCTGCGTGGGTGTATCACACAATGTACAGACCAGCCCAGTGGGGTAGTCCTACAACAAACAAGAGTTCCAAATTGGATTTCCATCACATATGTCACAGAAATCTAAAATGAAATCTAAAATTCAGGCATGAATTATTGTTATAATAGCAGGTTAGAGCTATGTGTGTACACATAATTTTAATTTTTAAAAACTTTTTGGGTGTTACACAAAGGCCTACACATATTTAACTGTAAAATGCAAATAAAAACTGATTATGAGTAATATGTCCCTTGTGAGGGAGGCCCATGTTATGGTGTTATATTTTGGGCATTGTTATTTTTCATTTTGATGACATGAAAGTGTGAATTTGCCAAGTGCCTGGAAGCAGCGCAGTGACTGTTTCCAGTTCAATATTTCATCCTGACGGCTCATGATGGTGTGAGAAGGGTCAGCAGTGAAGAGCAATGGGAGACGGCACAGGGAACATTAGTATCTGAGGAAAAGTACTGTGTACAAGAGGAGGAAAGGGAGGAAGGAATGGAGTGCAGATAAAGGCTCAAGCTTACACAAAAATGTAATCGAATGGATGAGGCACAGGACACAGGGTTTATCCCACAATTATTGTAGGGTGGGGTGAGTTTGGGGCTTTGCAGCTGACCGTCAAGCCAACAAGGTGGTCCCAAGGGAAATACTGCTGGCTGTAATGACATGAATTCTTTACAGCAAGCTAAAGACAGATCAGAGAGAAACTGCAAGCAAATTAAGTGAAATTTATGTCCTCCCTCATATAATAAGCTATTATATAATGGCTGAGTGGATCCTTGTCATTTGATTGGTGCTTTGTATGTCATGTGACATGGATTATTCGTCCCATTTGTGTTACATTGCATTTAGAGTGCAATTTGGTTCCATTTACACATTAAAGTCATGAGTTTTAAGTTAACACTGACAGTGAAATTAAATTAAAACTAACTGAGCAGTGTAGGACCATGTGTACACTGGCGGTGTTAATTTAACACTGTCAGTGTTAGTTTTACACCTGTGATTTTACTGTGTAGTGTGCAAATTTGGTTCCATACGTTTGGTACCATTGTACTCTGCGCGCGTATACACACACACACACACACACACACACACACACACACACACACACACACACACACACACACACACACACACACACACACACAACAAATCCATTGTGCTGTAAACTGTCTGAAGGCATGATGAGCTGTTAAGAGGAAGTTAGAATGAAAAGCTGGACTAATTTCTGATGTGTTTTTTTATTCGCTGCACTGAGGAAGTACACAATCTTTTTTTTGGGAAGTACACGCGTGCACAAGCGCTGTCCCACTTGTGTGTGCATGCGCACCGCACACACACAACGATTTGATAGAGCTAATTGACGGTGCTAGCGCTTCTAACACACACACACACACACGCACACAAAAGATCCACTCTGCTGTAAGCCGTCTTCATGAAGCGTTGTTCAGATGAAAAGCTGTAAAGCTGAAATGATTTTTCGCTGGACTGAGGAACTACAAATAGTCTTTTTTTTTTTTTTTTTGGAAGTACGAAGTCAGTGCACAACATAACCGGACTGCACGTCACAATTTGGACTCCTATTTAAAGTTCATGTAGGACTTTAGCAGCAGTGATGCTCCAAAATGTAAGTCTGTTTTCTGTTGTTTAGAAATTAATAAAATATCAAATGACAAGGATCTATTTTAGCCATTATATAAAACAAATAATGAATGTTTTTACGTTCTTTCAATGGAACAAATATTTAATTCGGTGAAAGATGGAATATACCATTCAACGAGGCAAAGTCGAGTTGAATGGTATGTTCCAGCTTTCACCTCATGAAATATTCATACCATTGAACTCAAAAACATTCATCATTTGTATATCAGTTTACTTTGAAAAGCATCTTCTTCTCATTTTCATGTCACCCCTGCTTCACTCTGATTTTATTTCCAGGGATTAGCAAAACATCAGATTAATGGATTTTGGAACTCAGTAGGTCTACAAAATTTCCGTAAGTAACTCCATAAAATCTACCTCATATTCAGCTCTGAAATTTTGGGTTCTGATAGATATAAGTGAGGACTAGTGAACCTCCTGTTTTGAGTCATGTCAGCTTCTTTCAAGATGCAAAATGACTGTAGCGTAAAATAAAGATAAGCCAATCAAATTGCTTTAAAAACCTTATTGCTAATTGTAAGGTCCTTGCCACTAAAGTTGGTCTCCCATTGCTGATACTTGATGCCGAAGCAGCATTTGTTGCAGTTTTTGATATGTATGTCCAACCCTACCCATAACCACTGCGGAAAGTTTTGACTCACTGGGTGCAATGTTGAGAAATGTTTCTATTACAGTAGTGTTCAGAATAATAGTAGTGCTATGTGACTAAAAAGATTAATCCAGGTTTTGAGTATATTTCTTATTGTTACATGGGAAACAAGGTACCAGTAGATTCAGTAGATTCTCACAAATCCAACAAGACCAAGCATTCATGATATGCACACTCTTAAGGCTATGAAATTGGTCTATTAGTAAAAAAAAAGTAGAAAAGGGGGTGTTCACAATAATAGTAGTGTGGCATTCAGTCAGTGAGTTTGTCAATTTTGTGGACCAAACAGGTGTGAATCAGGTGTCCCCTATTTAAGGATGAAGCCAGCACCTGTTGAACATGCTTTTCTCTTTGAAAGCCTGAGGAAAATGGGACGTTCAAGACATTGTTCAGAAGAACAGCGTAGTTTGATTAAAAAGTTGATTGGAGAGGGGAAACCTATACACAGGTGCAAAAAATTATAGGCTGTTCATCTACAATGATCTCCAATGCTTTAAAATGGACAAAAAACCAGAGACGCGTGGAAGAAAATGGAAAACAAGCATCAAAATGGACAGAAGAATAACCCGAATGGCAAAGGCTCAGTCATTGATCAGCTCCAGGATGATCAAAGACAGTCTGGAGTTACCTGTAAGTGCTGTGACAGTGAGAAGACGCCTGTGTGAAGCTAATTTATTTGCAAGAATCCCCCGCAAAGTCCCTCTGTTAAATAAAAGACATGTGCAGAAGAGGTTACAATTTGCCAAAGAACACATCAACTGGCCACAGTTCACAGTGAAGACAGTGAAGCATTGTGATGCAAGCATCATGATATGGGCATGTTTCTCCTACTATGGTGTTGGGCCTATATATCGCATACCAGGTATCATGGATCAGTTTGGATATGTCAAAATACTTGAAGAGGTCATGTTGCCTTATCAATCAATCAATCAATCAATTTTTTTATATAGCGCCAAATCACAACAAACAGTTGCCCCAAGGCGCTTTATATTGTAAGGCAAGGCCATACAATAATTATGTAAAACCCCAACGGTCAAAACGACCCCCTGTGAGCAAGCACTTGGCTACAGTGGGAAGGAAAAACTCCCTTTTAACAGGAAGAAACCTCCAGCAGAACCAGGCTCAGGGAGGGGCAGTCTTCTGCTGGGACTGGTTGGGGCTGAGGGAGAGAACCAGGAAAAAGACATGCTGTGGAGGGGAGCAGAGATCGATCACTAATGATTAAATGCAGAGTGGTGCATACAGAGCAAAAAGAGAAAGAAACAGTGCATCATGGGAACCCCCCAGCAGTCTACGTCTATAGCAGCATAACTAAGGGATGGTTCAGGGTCACCTGATCCAGCCCTAACTATAAGCTTTAGCAAAAAGGAAAGTTTTAAGCCTAATCTTAAAAGTAGAGAGGGTGTCTGTCTCCCTGATCTGAATTGGGAGCTGGTTCCACAGGAGAGGAGCCTGAAAGCTGAAGGCTCTGCCTCCCATTCTACTCTTACAAACCCTAGGAACTACAAGTAAGCCTGCAGTCTGAGAGCGAAGCGCTCTATTGGGGTGATATGGTACTACGAGGTCCCTAAGATAAGATGGGACCTGATTATTCAAAACCTTATAAGTAAGAAGAAGAATTTTAAATTCTATTCTAGAATTAACAGGAAGCCAATGAAGAGAGGCCAATATGGGTGAGATATGCTCTCTCCTTCTAGTCCCCGTCAGTACTCTAGCTGCAGCATTTTGAATTAACTGAAGGCTTTTTAGGGAACTTTTAGGACAACCTGATAATAATGAATTACAATAGTCCAGCCTAGAGGAAATAAATGCATGAATTAGTTTTTCAGCATCACTCTGAGACAAGACCTTTCTGATTTTAGAGATATTGCGTAAATGCAAAAAAGCAGTCCTACATATTTGTTTAATATGCGCTTTGAATGACATATCCTGATCAAAAATGACTCCAAGATTTCTCACAGTATTACTAGAGGTCAGGGTAATGCCATCCAGAGTAAGGATCTGGTTAGACACCATGTTTCTAAGATTTGTGGGGCCAAATACAATAACTTCAGTTTTATCTGAGTTTAAAAGCAGGAAATTAGAGGTCATCCATGTCTTTATGTCTGTAAGACAATCCTGCAGTTTAGCTAATTGGTGTGTGTCCTCTGGCTTCATGGATAGATAAAGCTGGGTATCATCTGCGTAACAATGAAAATTTAAGCAATACCGTCTAATAATACTGCCTAAGGGAAGCATGTATAAAGTGAATAAAATTGGTCCTAGCACAGAACCTTGTGGAACTCCATAATTAACTTTAGTCTGTGAAGAAGATTCCCCATTTACATGAACAAATTGTAATCTATTAGACAAATATGATTCAAACCACTGCAGCGCAGTGCCTTTAATACCTATGGCATGCTTTAATCTCTGTAATAAAATTTTATGGTCAACAGTATCAAAAGCAGCACTGAGGTCTAACAGAACAAGCACAGAGATGAGTCCACTGTCCGAGGTCATAAGAAGATCATTTGTAACCTTCACTAATGCTGTTTCTGTACTATGATGAATTCTAAAACCTGACTGAAACTCTTCAAATAGACCATTCCTCTGCAGATGATCAGTTAGCTGTTTTACAACTACCCTTTCAAGAATTTTTGAGAGAAAAGGAAGGTTGGAGATTGGCCTATAATTAGCTAAGATAGCTGGGTCAAGTGATGGCTTTTTAAGTAATGGTTTAATTACTGCCACCTTAAAAGCCTGTGGTACATAGCCAACTAACAAAGATAGATTGATCATATTTAAGATCGAAGCATTAAATAATGGTAGGGCTTCCTTGAGCAGCCTGGTAGGAATGGGGTCTAATAAACATGTTGATGGTTTGGATGAAGTAACTAATGAAAATAACTCAGACAGAACAATCGGAGAGAAAGAGTCTAACCAAATACCGGCATCACTGAAAGCAGCCAAAGATAACGATATGTCTTTGGGATGGTTATGAGTAATTTTTTCTCTAATAGTTAAAATTTTGTTAGCAAAGAAAGTCATGAAGTCATTACTAGTTAAAGTTAATGGAATACTCAGCTCAATAGAGCTCTGACTCTTTGTCAGCCTGGCTACAGTGCTGAAAAGAAACCTGGGGTTGTTCTTATTTTCTTCAATTAGTGATGAGTAGAAAGATGTCCTAGCTTTACGGAGGGCTTTTTTATAGAGCAACAGACTCTTTTTCCAGGCTAAGTGAAGATCTTCTAAATTAGTGAGACGCCATTTCCTCTCCAACTTACGGGTTATCTGCTTTAAGCTACGAGTTTGCGAGTTATACCACGGAGTCAGACACTTCTGATTTAAAGCTCTCTTTTTCAGAGGAGCTACAGCATCCAAAGTTGTCTTCAATGAGGATGTAAAACTATTGACGAGATACTCTATCTCCCTTACAGAGTTTAGGTAGCTACTCTGCACTGTGTTGGTATATGGCATTAGAGAACATAAAGAAGGAATCATATCCTTAAACCTAGTTATAGTGCTTTCTGAAAGACTTCTAGTGTAATGAAACTTATTCCCTACTGCTGGGTAGTCCATCAGAGTAAATGTAAATGTTATTAAGAAATGATCAGACAGAAGGGAGTTTTCAGGGAATACTGTTAAGTCTTCTATTTCCATACCATAAGTCAGAACAAGATCTAAGATATGATTAAAGTGGTGGGTGGACTCATTTACTTTTTGAGCAAAGCCAATAGAGTCTAATAATAGATTAAATGCAGTGTTGAGGCTGTCATTCTCAGCATCTGTGTGGATGTTAAAATCGCCCACTATAATTATCTTATCTGAGCTAAGCACTAAGTCAGACAAAAGGTCTGAAAATTCACAGAGAAACTCACAGTAACGACCAGGTGGACGATAGATAATAACAAATAAAACTGGTTTTTGGGACTTCCAATTTGGATGGACAAGACTAAGAGACAAGCTTTCAAATGAATTAAAGCTCTGTCTGGGTTTTTGATTAATTAATAAGCTGGAATGGAAGATTGCTGCTAATCCTCCGCCCCAGCCCGTGCTACGAGCATTCTGACAGTTAGTGTGACTCGGGGGTGTTGACTCATTTAAACTAACATATTCATCCTGCTGTAACCAGGTTTCTGTTAGGCAGAATAAATCAATATGTTGATCAATTATTATATCATTTACCAACAGGGACTTAGAAGAGAGAGACCTAATGTTTAATAGACCACATTTAACTGTTTTAGTCTGTGGTGCAGTTGAAGGTGCTATATTATTTTTTCTTTTTGAATTTTTATGCTTAAATAGATTTTTGCTGGTTATTGGTAGTCTGGGAGCAGGCACCATCTCTACGGGGATGGGGTAATAAGGGGATGGCAGGGGGAGAGAAGCTGCAGAGAGGTGTGTAAGACTACAACTCTGCTTCCTGGTCCATGCTGAAGAGGACATGCCCTTGAAATGGGTGTTTCAACAAGACAATGACCCCAAGCACACGAGTAAATGAGCAAAATCCTGGTTCCAAACCAACAAAATTAATGCGTCACAGATGTGAAGAAATCATGAAAAACTGTGGTTATACAACTAAATACTAGTTTAGTGATTCACAGGATTGCTAAAAAAGCAGTTTGAACATAATAGTTTTGAGGTTGTAGCGTCAACAGCAGATGCTACTATTATTGTGAACACCCCCTTTTCTACTTTTTTACTAATAGCCCAATTTCATAGCCTTAAGAGTGTGCATATCATGAATGCTTGGTCTTGTTGGATTTGTGAGAATCTACTGAATCTACTGGTACCTTGTTTCCCGAAATATACTCAAAACCTGGATTAATCTTTTTTTAGTCACATAGCACTACTATTATTCTGAACACTACTGTATATATATATATATCTTTGACTCACATACTGACTTTCCACTGTTTTTAATTCACATTGGTCACAAATGGTTACTATGTTACTAATATGACAAACCACTAATATGACTTCATATTAGTGGTTAATAATAGATAACCATCTTCAGCTAATCCCCCAAAGTAACCATTCTATATATCCCTTATATGAGCATTCTGCAAAAATCAGAACCTTAGCTTGCGGCCTTGACTATTTACTTTGTGCTTTCCTTATGTTCAATCACTACAAGAAGTTTGGCTCAAACTGTATTAAAACTCAGGTTATTTTGTTGACACACAAACACACAAAACACAACAGTACCTCTGCATGCATGAGCATGTTTGGATGTAAAAACACAAAACTGTACGCTAAAATGTTTCCTTTCAAATGCAGCTGTCACATAAAACAAAAAGCACATTTGTTTGCCAAGTATTTCCTCCCAGCTATTTGTAGCATGCCATTCAATGTGCTTAGCGTTGGCTTGAACACTTTGGTCAATAAATGAGGAGATATTCCCTGATGCATGTCTTTTGTGTTCAGTCAGCTGTGCTTCTGACCTAACCATGCAACCACACTCATACTTCAATATATAACAATAATGACAGACCTGCTTTCTATAATTATAGCTGCTACATTTACAACTGATGCAGATAGATGTGTTTTTTGTGGCTGATTCCTGAGGGCAGGTATTTTTTTAAATCTGGGGATTTAAAAAACTACTGCTGACTAATGATCATGATGATGATGATGTGCGATTGGTTGTCTATCTGCTGCCCCTGGTTGTTCAGGGTCACGTATAGTAGATTCAATACAGATGAATATTGGTATTTTGCACAAGTTTGACATCAGTTGCCCTTCCTGATGTTCCTCCACTTCTACATGGAAAAACACAAACAGCTCCTGGTCTTCAGAAGCAGTGTCCCAGCCAAGTACTTATCAGGACCTGCTCTGATTCACTTCTGAGGGGATCAGGTGGCTCCTGGCTGATAACAAATTATCATTAATCTGTACTTTGTTCAGAAAAGCGGAGCACCTTTGATGGTCTTGCTGAATTCCAAGCCCTTTGATCATGCCCTCATTTGGGACATACAATTAAAATTTTGTGAAAATTACTTAAATTTTGTTAGTTATCAATAGGCAAAAGAATACTATGTTCACTAAAGTAGGCGGTCCTTAGGGGATCATTAATCTAAACATGCTTAAATGCCCACCTAAATTAAAGTGAAAATCACTGCCATATCCTTCATGTTATTGTGGGCACAATAATGAATACTGTGTTTAGTAAAGTAAGAGGTCCTTAGAGGGATTTTGTGAAACCTGATTCAATTTCAAACCCATCTGAGATACACTCATGAGGGATGTCCAGTTCAAATGTGTTGAAAATCTGACACAGATTTCTGTTCCATTTCCTTCATCTTGCCTTAGAGTGGTGGGGTATAAAAATAGACTGAAATAAGTGCTGTGAATGTAATTGATTGGCATATCCAATGTTCACTATTTTGAGAAAAGAGTGCAAAGCAGAAGTAAGTATAACATGTTGACACTTCTGGGGTGGTAAAGATGTCCTCGCTGGACGCAGAGCAAGAGACAGCAATAATGTAAGCACACCTTTTGGCCTGTTGTCATTTTATATATACACCCTCTGGTTTGAACCCACTGAATGTAGAAACCACAGACCCCCCCGCGGTCGGGTCCGGCCTGACATGCGACTCTGCCCGCACGTTCTTTCATTACAAAATGTCCGTTAACAATGGAATGTCTGAATAAACTCCTCATGCCGACTTCTTCTGAAAGTTCTCTGTTCTCTGACGACTTCCTGGATCAACAGAGCCTGAAATGTGGAAGTTTTCAACTTGAAACGGTGAGACGCTGCCGCCTCGAAGCGCAGATCGCCGTCAGGCGCCGTGGGCCGTCCTTAAAGCGACACTACCAGACCAAAATCTCTCATCAGCCGTTAAAATTTTTACCGAAAACCAGCTGAATTTATCGAATGGTGTCCACTCAGTTGTGACTTACATTTTTAAAAAAATTTTGATCAAACAAAGCAGCAGTCTCTGAGCCATTCCTAAACAATGAAAAAATCGACGAGAGGGTGGGCCACTCCTCACTCAAAGACTGCCCACAGGCGAATGACGTAACCGACAGGCGTGAAAAAACTCTCGCATGCCCACGAGGGTTCAAGCATGTCTGATGTAATCACACGTGATTCAAATCCATATGGTTTTTGAAAAAAATAATAAGGTCGGATACTTTTCTAATAGACCTCGTATATATATATATATATATATATATATATATATATATATATATATATATATATATATATATATATATATATATATATAGCCTGATCCCATCAGATCTCAGAAGCTAAGTAGTGCGGGACCTGGTTAGTACTTGGGTGGGAGACCTCTTTGGAACACCAGCGACTGTGTGTGTTTCTCCAGGTAACACTGGAGTTGCGTCAGGAAGGGCATCCGGCGTAAAACCTGTGCCAAATATCAATGCGGATCTGGTTGTATCCGCTGTGGCAACCCCGAACACAAAAACGGGAGCAGCCAAATGGACAACAACAACATTCAGATCCTATTATGTTATGTACAATTAATACATGTTCAATCAAGCCCTCTTATTTTGTCACATGATAATTTCACAAGGACCACAATGGGAATAAATGTTTATGGTTTATTGTATTATCAGTGTATCACTGATACATTCACCTCTGTATGTTTATATTGATGTTGCAGAATAAAGTCATTCAATCCATCAATCAATCATAAATATTTATTTACATTTCAACAGCATCTGCAGCAAGGTGTGTATGTGTGCATACATGAGCTTTTGACAAGAACGGAAGTTACATTTGAGTTTGCATGCTGTGCATGCTAATGTCCAAGAAATGTCTTGTAAATCACTTCAGAGGTGTTATCAGGTTCCAAAAATAGTATTTATTTTTCCCATGCGTTACATAATATATGAGAAACATGTTATATTTACATGTAAACGGTTCTAAAAACGTGTTCAGCTACACTACCAACCAGTACAAAATGAATAGAGGAGCAAACCTCTTCTTTTTCTTCAGTCTTCTGTCCATGCTGCAAAATGAGATAGAGTAAGTAAGTATGAAAATTCAGTAAGGTATATCTTCTATTATACATTTACTTACATAAGTAAGTATGTGTCTTTTGGGCAGCTGTGTCAACATGGCCACCTCCATGAGTGAGTCTGCTCCTATGTAGACATGAAGGGCTCATTCTAATCTGGTGGAAACACATTGGTTTTTTCTTACAAGTCATCATACAATAATGAACAGTTGATTATAAATGCAATGTTCCATTTCTGCTCATACGCAACCCTAAATCCTACACATTATAGCTTTAAGAGATATGCTCCAACAAATAGATCTTTAGTAGCACAGGTAAAACCATTACAATTTGAAACACATCTGGAAACAATAATAATAATAAAAAAAACATATTCTGTGAGTTTCATTCAAAGCACAGTCAGGGAGAATTTTCTTATCCAGTGAAGCGCTCTGCAATGATATTTCTCCTTACTAGTTTTTTCCAACCTTTGATGTGTCTAACACTGCACATAATCCCGCATTTTTGATCTAAAATTCCAAATTAGATCATTGATTTGGTAGAACATATAATGTTAAAACTCAGCTTTCAGACTTTAAAGCTCTTTAAGCCTTTTTCTTTTGTATCACCGCAGCTGCAGCCTTCGCTCCTTATAAATGCATAACCTCTTGGTGGTCACTCACTCGCGTCACTCCACATCCTCCTGGGTAATAATAATAGTCTGTGAATTTTATTTTTAAAACACCTAGGAGGTTGTTCTGTCTCATTATATGCCAAAGAAACGCTCCACCTTCAGATTTGACTTGCTAATTTCTGAGGAAAATGTGGCAACAAGCTGCATCATGGACATCGGCTGATGAACTAACAGTTTCTCTCGATCAGGCGGTGGAGGTAATTGGGAGAAGCATCGGGGTGAGAATTATATTTGACAGGTCATTCATTCCACTTTAGTTAATAGTAAGCGAGGCCAGCTGTAGGGAACGCAACATTTAGACCTCACCAGTTTTTCCTTTTGTATGTACGTTCATAGAAATCAATGTGTTTAATACCTTCTTGTCATCACATATTCCTTTATGTGTCAGGAGCATCTGAAAGGAGCAGCCAATATAAACACGGCACACTTGAGTGTTTATACTATAGTGCGTTATATTTTGCCGACATTGTATATATTATGTGATTACACAGGTATTGGGTGGATGGGTGCGTGCCACCGAACAGCGTTCCACTAAAAATAACTCAAGAGTAGTAATGCAGCAATATGTAAATCCTGTGCTGATGACAAGCAAGAGCAGAGGCTGAATATCATGCACCATAAATAAATCATCTATTTGCTAACTGTGGAATCATAAAGACCCCAGAGTAATTAGGAAATGAAAAGCTGTGAATATGTTCTTATCCAAACATTTGGATTTTTGTTATGTCATCAAATGAAAATCCAAAAATTCAGACGTATTTATACAAATAGCTAAATAAAAAGCAAAAACAAGTGACATTTTGACATCTTTTCCAGGCACATCCATGCATTTTTCAGCAAGACAATGCAAAAATGTGTTGAAGGTCTGAAACACAGGAATCGATGTATGTTAACAAATGATATGAAGTTGACCACACAAATGGGAAATATCTTGGGTTTGTGCTGTCTGCAATGAAACAAAATTCAAAGTAAATGTAAGAACCACTGTTTTTGCATTTTGCCTATCATCCCAACATTTTCTGATCACCTTAAGTCACTGCATCCAAGTATCACAACTATATATTTGGCTTAGTGGCAGTGGTGGGCACAGTTCGCTAATCCGCTAACTGCTAATTATCAAAGATAATGTTTTTAATTATCGGATTAGCTTTTCAGATAACTCTGAAAACCACCATCGGACCAATTATCTTCCGATAAGTTTTGGTCCGATAATTTTTAGAGGCTAACATTTTTACAGATGTAGTTCTTGTAGTAGATGCGTGGTTCTATCCTCTACAAACAGAGAAGAGGTGGTTCCAGAATAAACTGCTCTATCCTCTGCAGGCAAAGGAGAACTGGTCATAGAAAAGAAAAAAAACTCATTTGTTTTGACCCCATACTAAAATGCTGGCAATAGCACCCAAATCATCCAGAGGCATAGAGTTTTAACTTATAGTTAAAATTTTAACCAAACTAATTTCGGACAAGTTATTTAAATTTAACGTCATGTTTGAAGTTTTATAAAGTGAAAATATCAGATATATGTTTTAGTTTTAAAGTAATGCACTAATTATGAAGGTTTTAGTGTGGACATGGTGTGTGCGTATAGTGCATTATGGGTAAAAGTTCACAACAGGAGAAATGCATTTGAGACGCTCTGATCAGGTTTCACACGGACAACAGCATTAAACTCTTTGTATATTGTGCCTAAAACTCTCATGAATATATTCTCTGTGTTTATAGATGTTGTTATTGTGTTTGTTTTATGTAAAAATGCCAGAAGAAGCCCAGCTTGCTTTTCCAAAAGCCGAAATTGTGATTCAGGCCATGTGATATAACCGGCGTCAAAATGCATAGAACACTGCCATCTACTGGTAACCGGTTATATCACAGTGTTGTCAACCACAGCATTTTAACATTATCTTATCTTTCCAAAACCTGAGAGACCACACACGTGGAGATAAAAACAAATCATAGATCTGACAGGTTTAGTTGTACAGTGTGTGGTGTCAGCCACACGGTAAAAACAACACACACGAACATATTTGACACACAAACATTCCCAGGACCTCGCTTTCTGATTGGCTGCATGTCACACTTAGCTCCTCACGTCCTTCTAAGCAGATTAGAGTGCTCTTACAAACCACACATGGCAGGAATATCTGATAAGATTATATTTAGTGTCATCACGATTGTCGGGGCATCCTTAAGATCGTCAGAAGGGGAAGATCGGGTCCGATATCGGCCTAATTATCTTGCCATGTAAACAAGGCTTGATGTTATGACGCCTCATGCAGCGACTGATTGATCTGTTATAACACCGCACAAAACATGTTTTCACTATTGTTGTGTGGGCTGCCAGAAGAGGAGGTACTGCTGGCCCACCACCAGAGGGCGCCCTGCCTGAAGTGCGGGCTTCAGGCACAAGAGGGCGCTGCTGCCACGGACACAGCCGGGAGTGACAGCTGTTACTCTTTATGTCCTGACAGCTGTCACTCATTCTTCATCATCCCACTCCATAAAACCCAGACGTCATCTCCACCTCATCGCCGAGATATCGTACTTCAATGGAGGTAATATCCTCAGCCATTTGTGGTAACTAATAATCTGTCTATTGTGAGTGTTTGCAGGAGTACCGGTCCTTAGTTTGTGGGGGCTGAGTGAGTGCAGGACGGCACTCTTTTCCCCTGAGGAATCACTGCGGTACTCATCAGCATATTGAGTGAGAGGTGGAGGTGGCATTCCCACCGTTGTTGTTACTGGGTGTACAAACACCCACACTTGACTGTCTTTGTTCTTCGCCAGCAGTACCAGATCCGACAGTCGGGGACGGTGATCACCTGGGAATTCGGGACTTGGCGGCTCCAGTATTCACCAGGTTCGGTGGCGGCGGAAATCGTGTGGTTCTGGCTCTTCTCAGGACAGACGTCTTCTATCCTCGAGCCTGCCCACACGTCACCTTTGTGGATTGACTGTAATCATATTCTGAGATTGTCTGTGTATTCGTTGTGCACCTTCACAACATTAAATTGTTATATTTTGGCTCATCTATTGACCGTTCATTTGCGCCCCCTGTTGTGGGTCCATGTCACTACACTTTCACAACAGGATATCTCGGCCAGCGTCATGGATCCCGAGGGGCGTCATCCATCTGTTGGACAGCCAATGGAAGAGCAAGGTGCACAGGCGTCTGCAGGAGGCGTGCTCGGTGAGTTGCAGCAAATCCTCACTGCCTTTACCGCTCGGCTGGATTTGATGTCCGAGCAAAACATCATCCTTAATCACAGGATGGAGGCTCTCACCGCACAGGTGGAAGCGCGCGATCAGAGTGCTGCTGCGGCTCCTCCTCCTGCCGACCCGGTGCTGGGTATTAACATTCCACTGGTCGTTCAACAAACCCCCCCTCCATCCCCTGAAGCATATATAAGTCCCCCTGAGCCGTACGGGGGTTGTATGGAGACGTGCGCGGACTTTCTGATGCAGTGTTCACTCGTCTTTGCACAACGACCCGTGATGTACGCGTCTGACGCCAGCAAGGTGGCTTATGTTATTGCTTTGCTTCGGGGTAAGGCACGCGCCTGGGCTACGGCGCTCTGGGAACAGAACTCACGGTTGTTATCAGCATACACTGGGTTTGTGGGGGAGTTCAGAACAGTGTTTGATCACCCTAACAGAGGAGAGACCGCTTCAACAATGGTGCTGTCAATGCGACAGGGGCGCCGGTGCGCAGCCGAATATGCAGTCGACTTCCGCATCGCGGCTGCGAGGTCCGGCTGGAATAACGTTGCGCTCCGCGCCGCCTTCATAAACGGACTGTCATTGGTCCTGAAGGAGCATCTGGTAGCTAAGGAGGAACCACAGGATTTAGATGGGCTTATCGATCTCGTTATACGGTTAGACAATCGGTTGGAGGAACGCCGTCGGGAGCGAGGCGAAGGACGTGGCCGGATACGCGCCGTCCCTCTCCCTTCCGGGTTCGAAAAGGGGCCGCCCTCCCCATGCTCCACAGCCGCAGCGCTCCGTGGGGCAACAGCTCCCCCTGTTGACGTTGTTAGGGAAACGCACAGGGCCAAAATGAGGAGGCTGGTCCGCGGGGAGTGTTTTCTCTGCAGCTCAAAGGAGCACATACAGAAAACTGCCCCAAACGGCCACAACAACAACCGCCCTCAGAGACTGGGCTAAGGGGGGGTCAAAACATTCACGTGGGACACACACAGATTGCCACACGACTCCCAGTTAAAATTCTGAGTGGGGATTTAACCCTTCAAGCCCCAGCACTGGTGGACACGGGGTCAGAAGGGAATCTGCTAGACAGCAGATGGGCAAGGGAGGTAGGGCTCCCTCTGGTGGCGCTTCCTTCGCCATTGCAGGTGCGGGCACTAGATGGCACCCTCCTCCCTTTAATCACACACAAGACACAACCAGTAACTCTGGTGGTGTCTGGAAACCATCGGGAGGAGATTGAGTTTTTTGTAACTCCTTCTACCTCCCGCGTGATTTTGGGCTTCCCATGGATGTTGAAGCACAATCCCCGGATTGATTGGCCGTCTGGGGTGGTGGTTCAGTGGAGTGAAACCTGCCATCGGGTGTGTTTAGGATCCTCGGTTCCTCCCGGTTTACAGGCTAAGGAGGAGGTCAAAGTCCCTCCCAATCTGACGGCGGTGCCAGTTGAGTACCACGATCTTGCTGACGTCTTCAGCAAGGATCTGGCACTCACCCTTCCCCCGCACCGTCCGTACGATTGTGCCATTGATTTGGTTCCAGGCGTTGAGTTCCCGTCCAGCAGGCTGTACAACCTCTCACGACCTGAGCGCGAATCAATGGAGACCTACATCCGGGACTCATTAGCTGCCAGGCTGATCCGGAACTCCACCTCCCCGATGGGGGCAGGTTTCTTTTTTGTGGGCAAGAAAGATGGCGGACTCCGTCCATGCATTGATTACAGGGGGCTGAATGAGATTACAGTTCGCAACCGATACCCGTTGCCATTGTTGGATTCCGTGTTCACCCCCCTGCATGGAGCCAAAATCTTTACTAAGCTGGATCTTAGAAATGCGTATCACCTGGTTCAGATCCGGAAGGGAGACGAATGGAAGACGGCATTTAACACCCCGTTAGGTCACTTTGAGTACCTGGTCATGCCGTTCGGCCTCACCAATGCCCTCGCGACGTTCCAAGCCTTGGTTAACGACGTCTTGCGGGACTTCCTGCACCGATTCGTCTTCGTATATCTGGACGATATTCTCATCTTTTCTCCGGATCCTGAGACCCATGTCCAGCATGTACGTCAGGTCCTGCAGCGGTTGTTAGAGAACCGACTGTTTGTGAAGGGCGAGAAGTGCGAGTTTCACCGCACGTCTTTGTCCTTCCTGGGGTTTATCATCTCCTCTAACTCCGTCGCCCCTGATCCGGCCAAGGTTGCGGCGGTGAGAGATTGGCCCCAACCAACAAGCCGTAGGAAGCTGCAACAGTTCCTCGGCTTCGCTAATTTCTATAGGAGGTTTATTAAGGGCTACAGTCAGGTAGTTAGCCCCCTGACAGCCCTGACCTCTCCAAAAGTCCCCTTCACCTGGTCGGATCGGTGCGAAGCCGCGTTCAAGGAGTTGAAACGACGGTTCTCTACTGCGCCAGTTTTGGTGCAGCACGACCCTAGCCGCCAGTTCGTGGTTGAAGTGGACGCCTCTGACTCAGGGATAGGAGCCGTGCTATCCCAGAGCGGAGAGACCGATAAGGTTCTTCACCCGTGTGCCTACTTTTCACACAGGATGACCCGGGCTGAACGGAACTATGACGTCGGCAATCGAGAACTCCTTGCAGTGAAAGAGGCTCTTGAGGAGTGGAGACACCTGTTGGAGGGAGCGTCTGTGCCGTTCACGGTTTTCACTGACCATCGGAACCTGGAGTATATCAGGACCGCCAAGCGGCTGAACCCCAGGCAAGCCCGCTGGTCACTGTTCTTCGGGCGTTTTGACTTCCGGATCACTTATCGCCCCGGGACCAAGAACCAGAGGTCGGATGCCTTGTCCCGGGTACACGAAGAGGAGGTCAAAACTGCACTGTCGGATCCACCGGAGCCCATCCTGCCTGAGTCCACTATCGTGGCCACCCTCACCTGGGACGTGGAGAAGATCGTCCGGGAGGCCCTGGCACGAAGCCCGGACCCGGGAACTGGACCAAAAGACAAGCTATACGTCCCACCAGAGGCCAGGGCTGCAGTCTTGGACTTCTGTCACGGTTCCAAGCTTTCCTGTCATCCAGGGGTGCGAAGGACCGTGGCAGTTGTCCGGCAGCGCTTCTGGTGGGTGTCTATGGAGGCCGACGTCCGGGAGTACATCCAGGCCTGTACCACCTGTGCCAGGGGCAAGGCTGACCACAGGAAGTCCCAAGGTCAGCTCCAACCGCTTCCTGTGCCTCATCGCCCCTGGTGCCACATCGGCCTGGATTTTGTCACGGGTCTCCCACCGTCCCAGGGCAAAACCACCATCCTCACGATAGTGGACCGATTCTCCAAGGCGGCCCACTTCGTGGCCCTCCCGAAGCTCCCTACGGCCCAGGAGACAGCGGACCTCCTGGTCCACCACGTCGTCCGTCTGCATGGGATACCAACTGACGTAGTCTCGGATCATGGTCCCCAGTTTTCCTCTCACGTCTGGAGGAGTTTCTGCAGGGAACTGGGGGCCACCGTGAGCCTCTCGTCCGGGTACCATCCACAGACGAACGGACAGGCAGAGCGGGCCAACCAGGAGCTGGAACAGACCCTCCACTGTGTAACATCCGCGCACCCGACGGCCTGGAGTAACCATCTGGCCTGGATCGAGTATGCGCATAACAGCCAGGTGTCTTCTGCCACCGGCCTCTCCCCATTTGAGGTGTGTTTGGGGTACCAGCCCCCATTATTTCCCGTGGTGGAGGGAGAGGTCGGTGTGCCCTCGGTCCGGGCCCACCTTCGGAGGTGCCGTCGGGTGTGGCGCACCGCCCGTTCTGCCTTGTTGAAGGCCCGGACGAGGGCCAAGACCCATGCAGACCGCCGGCGGTCCCCGGCCCCTGCATACCAGCCCGGGCAGGAGGTGTGGTTGTCGACGAAGGACATCCCACTACAAGTACAGTCACCGAAACTGATGGACAGGTTCATCGGCCCATTTTGCATCCTCAAGGTCCTCAGCCCTGCCGCAGTGAAGCTCCAGCTCCCAGCTTCACTGCGGATCCACCCGGTGTTCTACGTCTCCAAACTCAAACTGTACCACACCTCACTCCTCTGTGCTCCCGGTCCGGCACCGCCTCCTGCCCGGATCATTGACGGGGAGCCGGCTTGGACAGTGCGCCGGCTCCTGGACGTCCGTCGAATGGGCCGGGGGTTCCAATATCTGGTGCACTGGGAGGGGTATGGACCCGAAGAACGCTCCTGGTTGAAGAGGAGCTTCATCCTGGATCCGGCCCTCCTGGCCGATTTCTACCGCCGACACCCCGATAAACCTGGTCGGGTGCCAGGAGGCGCCCGTTGAGGGGGGGGTCCTGTTGTGCGGACCGCCAGAAGAGGAGGTACTGCTGGCCCACCACCAGAGGGCGCCCTGCCTGAAGTGCGGGCTTCAGGCACGAGAGGGCGCTGCCGCCACAGACACAGCCGGGAGTGACAGCTGTTACTCATTATGTCCTGACAGCTGTCACTCATTCTTCATCATCCCACTCCATAAAACCCAGACGTCATCTCCACCTCATCGCCAAGATATCGTACTTCAATGGAGGTAATATCCTCAGCCATTTGTGGTAACTAATAATCTGTCTATTGTGAGTGTTTGCAGGAGTACCGGTCCTTAGTTTGTGGGGGCTGAGTGAGTGCAGGACGGCACTCTTTTCCCCTGAGGAATCACTGCGGTACTCATCAGCATATTGAGTGAGAGGTGGAGGTGGCATTCCCACCGTTGTTGTTACTGGGTGTACACACACCCACACTTGACTGTCTTTGTTCTTCGCCAGCAGTACCAGATCCGACAGTCGGGGACGGTGATCACCTGGGAATTCGGGACTTGGCGGCTCCAGTATTCACCAGGTTCGGTGGCGGCGGAAATCGTGTGGTTCCGGCTCTTCTCAGGACAGACGTCTTCTATCCTCGAGCCTGCCCACACGTCACCTTTGTGGATTGACTGTAATCATATTCTGAGATTGTCTGTGTATTCGATGTGCACCTTCACAACATTAAATTGTTATATTTTGGCTCATCTATTGACCGTTCATTTGCGCCCCCTGTTGTGGGTCCGTGTCACTACACTTTCACAACTATTTGATTTCTTTGTGCAACTGAGATCGTTATTCAAGCATTCAAAAGGCGATTCCTATCACCACACAACTCCAACACACGAGAAAGTTTTTTGAAAGTTCTTGTTATTGAAAGAAACCTTGTTTCCCTAACCGGATAGAGTTGTGATGTCATCACACGTGCGCTTAGGCGCTGTCTCGCGGGATCTTGAAAATTTCTTTCTTTTTTTAATACAAATGAAAGAAATGACATATTTTACAAAAGCACATTTATTTGTAAATACCAACACATTACATTGATTCACTTGTGTTTGTTTTTACATAGAATGAATGAATCAACCAATCAGTATGAGTGGAGGCTTAGTTGCCCATAATCTCCTTTGGGCATCTGTGTGTTAATGTTCAAATCTTCAGAATTAATGCATTATTTTAAAATTAGCAGATATTTATTATATATCACTTTGTACATTTTAAGAGGTTACATTAATGTAGTTATTCTATCTGGAATAATTTTATTTTTAAAGCAAAACCATAACTCAAACCTGCTTTCCATTTCAAGACCTCTGCCTCATCGCAGGACCACTGTATCTCGTCAGGGTAAATGTTGCTTTCCTACAGCAGGGGGCAGAGTGCTTGGTCCTTCTATCGTCTGCAAAGGTATTGGCATCACCAAACACCTCTGTACGCTGACCTCATGACTCCATGAGCTCTCCCCATGCATCTCTCGATCTCAAAGACTGACAACCCAGACACATGAATGTCACTGCTGAGGAAAGTGAGTGTCACTACAAATTCATCATATTCATATCTAACTCAGCCATTCATCTAATGGATGAATCCAGAAAGCCATTGAACTCTTGGATCTTATTTTGAGCCAGAACAATCACAAACCACTCTGACTCCTTGTTTAGCTTCTCAAGTGCGGCAATCATGGTATCCACTGATTCGCAAAAATGACAGCATCACCCTTGAATTCAAAGTCAGTAAACCTTCCCTCAACAACAAATGAATCTAAACTGCTGGTCTCCACAACCATACCCAAATCAAATCAAATCAATTTCATTTATATAGCGCCAAATCACAACAAACAGTTGCCCCAAGGTGCTTCATATTGCAAGGCAAAGCCATACAATAATTACAGAAAAACCCCAACTGTCAAAACGACCCCCTGTGAGCAAGCACTTGGCGACAGTGGGAAGGAAAAACTCCCTTTTAACAGGAAGAAACCTCCAGCAAAACCAGGCTCAGGGAGGGGCAGTCTTCTGCTGGGACTGGTTGGGACTGAGGGAGAGAACCATGAAAAAGACATGCTGTGGAGGGGAGCAGAGATCAATCACTAATGATTAAATGCAGAGTGGTGCATACAGAGCAAAAAGAGAAAGAAACAATCAGTGCATCATGGGAACCCCCCAGCAGTCTAAGTCTATAGCAGCATAACTGATTAAGATTAGGCTTAAAACTTTCCTTTTTGCTAAAGCTTATAGTTAGGGCTGGATCAGGTGACCCTGAACCATCCCTTAATTATGCTGCTATGGACGTCGACTGCTGGGGGGTTCCCATGATGCACTGTTTCTTTCTCTTTTTGCTCTGTATGCACCACTCTGCATTTAATCATTAGTGATCGATCTCTGCTCCCCTCCACAGCATGTCTTTTTCCTGGTTCTCTCCCTCAGCCCCAACCAGTCCCAGCAGAAGACTGCCCCTCCCTGAGCCTGGTTCTGCTGGAGGTTTCTTCCTGTTAAAAGGGAGTTTTTCCTTCCCACTGTAGCCAAGTGCTTGCTCACAGGGGGGTCGTTTTGACCGTTGGGGTTTTACATAATTATTGTATGGCCTTGCCTTACAATATAAAGCGCCTTGGGGCAACTGTTTGTTGTGATTTGGCGCTATATAAAAAAAAAAATTGATTGATTGATAACTAAGGGATGGTTCAGGGTCACCTGATCCAGCCCTAACTATAACTAACTATATTAGGGCTATCTGGAAGTCCTGAGCAATTTCTCTCACCAGGCGCTGGAAGGGCAGCTTGCGGATCAGCAGCTCGGTGCTCGAGGACCACAGTGTAAATAAGCATCCATATTGGAAGCGTTCATGTGTTATCCTCGGCAGTATTTTTATATATCTTATATCATTTTATTGCCGAATAAAATAAAATAAAATTCTGGGAGCAGTGGATTTCTGTTAGCGGCGGATCTCTCTCAGCGCCATGGTGCCGTGAGGCTTCTTCACACCAATGTTGAAGCTTCTGCAATTGTTTGCCAAATGCACGTAGTGTATCGCAGCGGCCACCGCGTCGTAATCCAGAATGGCCGCGGGACACAAAATGACGTGACCGATACGTCACATGAAAACCCTCTATACACAGTCTCCAGTTCCTAAATGGCCGGTGACCATTCCACATGAAAGTTCACAGGTCATTTTGGAACTGTCAATCAGCCACTTTTTTGAGATATGACAACTGATGCCAATACTGGGTTCCCTTGATCAGACAATATAAATGGAACAAACAAATATTTACACTTCTGATGAATTACATTTTCTCACCCAACACTTTTTAAGAACCAATCTCAAATTTGTTTGCTGTGTAAATATCATCATACATAATTTAAGAGTCTGAATTATAGATGGCTAATTATCATTTTTGACTGAAGTTATGTAAAATGTCTGCATTTTTTATAGATGAAAACAAATTCATAATCAGCAAACTCACTCGACTTTCTTGTTTATTATTTGGTTATTAAAAGACCTGTCAGCCTGCTTTTCATTGACAGCACATTCAAGACTTATCCTGTCACGTCTTTAGACTTCTGGCATATATAGTAGTTTATTACAGTCACATTCAGAGGTGGTGCAGTCAAGGGTGTTGTTTTCGGTTTTGTGGAAGGGTTTAGGTTGAAAATGTTGAACTTGCAGAGACATTCATTTAGCTCAGCACTGACATTCATATCTCTGGGTTCTGGGCCTTTGAGAATGAGAGGCGCCTGAGTAGAGTTTATGGGGTTGTGAGGATGAGTCTGAGGCTTTAGGGTTGTGACGCTTCCTGTCTTACTATTTGGTTGTGAGACCTGTATATTAACCAGAAACCTATGGTAACCAGTGGTGGGCACAGCTAACCAAAAAGTTAGCTTCGATAACAAATCAGCTAACTGAAAAGTTATCTTTTATGAAGATAAACCGATAAACCACCCAAACATTTATCGAAAGCTACAGCTAACCGATAACTGATAACTTGTGGAATTTAATAAACGCAAACTGAATTTCAGACATCTAATATATATTACTCTGGAACAAAGATGAGAGACAGTGTTTGACATAAGCAAGACGTTAAAGAGCAAACGGGAATCGAGTGCAATGATTCCAATTGAAAATAATGGAGAAGCAACCTAGGCTTTTTCTGGCATTTTTACTTAAACACAATAACAATGTTTATAAACCCAGAGAATATATTCACAAGAGTTTTAGGCACAATATACAAAGAGTTTAATGCTGTTGTCCATGTGGAGCATGATCAGAGCATCTCAAATGCATTTCTTCTATCGTGAATGTAATTGAGTGAGATTACCCATAATGCACCTGGACACAGCATGTCCACAGTAAAACCTTCAAAATTAGTGTATTACTTTAAAACTAAAACATATATCTGACATTTTCACTATATAAAACTTCAGACTTGACAATTTAAATAACTGAACAAACCAAAATCAGTTTGGTTAAAATTTTAACCATAAGTTAAAACTGTATGTCTCTGGATGACTTGGGTGATATTGCCAGTGTATCAGTATGGGGTCAAAAGAAATGAGCTTTTTTTCTTTTCTGTGACCAGTTCTCCTTTGTCTGCAGAGGATAGAGCACTGCTCAAATGACCTTGTGTCAAATTAATAGCTCGTTAGGGAGACTCAACCAAGTAGTATCCTTTGCATTGTGAGAGAATTTCAGCTAAGACATTGTGGACATGTGGTCCAGTTCTCAGTGCATGAACCAACATGAAGGCCAAAGGGACATTCCCATTTCACTTGGCTGTAGCAGATAGATGGTTACATTCTAGAGGTGGGGGTGGACAAGGTGTCCCTGGATAGTTGTCATCCAGGACCCTGGCTAGTTCTGTGGTGTTTTGGATGCAGCACAAGCTGATCTGACCAGTTGAGAGTCAACCAAAGGCAAGGTGTTTCAATTTTGAGAAGAACTGGCCCAATGCCAAGGTTACAAGCCAAGGTCAAAATTTTGGCCCAATGCTGATGTGACTGGCCATTTCAGTGAACTGGTTAAAGAGACATCTATGGTTACTATTAGGCACTAATATGAAGACATACGTATATTGTTTTTGTGGTGATCACATAATTTGCAGCCATTCTAAACACTTCAAATATAAACAAGGTGAAGTACTTGATTTGATTTAATTGTCTTTATGAATTGTAAGGAAAAATAAAACATGCAAATTCAGGTTTATGGTCTGCTACTGCAATGTCAAGACAGCGAGTGTATGTTGGATTACTTATGGGTTGTTTTTTTCTGGAAGCACTTGTGGAGAGATAAAGTTGAGAGGTTCGGAGTGAGGAGGACAAGCAGAATTTAAACAGTCTGCCAAAGCATTTTGAATCTTTTGCAATACCTATGTTTCCGAACAGAGATCAGGAGTCAAGAGATCAGAGATGAAGGAATTACGTTTTTTTGTTCCATGCAGTATGCGAAGGTGGACCAAGTCAATTTTTGCACGTCAGACACTGAGCAGCTTTTGAGGGGCTTTCTTGTTCAGTCTGCCAGTAAAAATCAAATTTTTTTGCAGGTTTGATTTGAATCTGATTCCTTATTGCAAATGTGAACAGTCAAAAGTCGTATGAAATCCCTTTTTTCTTAATTAATTTTAAAATTTATTCATAGGGTGATGCAACATCTGATTCAAATCACATTTGCAATTTTTTTGTCTGACTGCTGGGTTTCGAGTGTGCTACAGCTGAAATGCACTGCATGTTGCGTTGGACATGCACGTCACACACGCAAGGAGTGTTGCATGTTTGTGTATTTACACCCAGCAGTGTTTCAGCTGCTGCTCAGTCTGTCAACATCATTTATCTTTGTTGAAGCTTTTAATTACACACTTTGCCTTTTCTTTGACTGTTTTTGGAAATGACTTTTACAGTTCCCATTATTGCTAAACTGTGTGTGTGTGTGTGTGTGTGTGTGTGTGTGTGTGTGTGTGTGTGTGTGTGTGTGTGTGTGTGTGTGTGTGTGTGTGTGTGTGTGTGTGAGAGAGAGAGAGAGACCTCATAATGGACAGTTTCTAATACATAAACTTAAAATCCAAATATATAAATACATATTAAAATCATCATAACCTATGATTATTTTCAAAATCCACATCCTATGAGTCACACAGATCCGTGTGAGTTGAGTTGCAGCTGTCGGACAACGGACAGCAATCATGTAACTGTTTCCACATGTGTAACTTTTATTACAATAGCAACCGGTGTGAAAGATGGCAGATGAGGACTACAACATGGACACACAGATCAGATCTGGTCACTTGCTATATATAATGTGGACAGTCAGTCAGTAAGATCAGATTCGAGTCAGCTATGCAAAAAATCCAATTTTAACTGGCAGTCTGAACAAAGCCTTCATGTCACCAATTGCTCTGAAATTTTCACACCAGATCTGACTGAAACATACCTTTGGCCACTAGATTTGATGTCACAGTAATGTAATAAACATGATGGTAAAAACTAAATCTGAATATTTTGTACACCATCCATTTGCATCACCTGAAAAAAGAGCACATATATGGGTGTGAGAACAACCACCAAATAAAAAAAAGATAAATAAAAAGAGAAAAGCCATTAGTTAGTATACCTCCTTTGACCTTGGGCAGCCTTGACAGGGCAAACTCTGTGAATTGTTATTTTCAAGAATTGTTATAGATACACATATAGTTACTATTAAACAGTCAATGAAGTCATATGTCACCTTTCAAATTGTTATATGAACTTTGACTTTGAATGACCTTGAAAGGGCAAACTCATTTAGAGTAACTTTTTTGATGAACTGGTTAAAGATACAATTATGGTTACCATGAAAGACTAATATTGACTTATATATCAACCTTTGACCCTGAAAGCTCAAACAAAAGGCCATAAATATTTAACTCAAACAGTTTGGGACCAATGTGGGCTAAATATAGAATTCTCGCCTGCCACACGGGAGGCCTGGGTTTGATTCCCAGCCAATGCAAATGTGTGCTTTAGCAGCATGGTGGCTTAGTGGTTAGCACTGTTGGCTCACAGCAAGAATGTCATGGGATTGATGCCCACCTGTGGCCTTTCTGTTTGGAGTTCTCCCCGTGTTTGCGTGGGTTATCTTCAGGTGCTCCAGTTTCCTCCCACATTTAAGGACAAACGGGCTAGGTGAATTGGAAACTTTAATTCCCCAGGTCTCCCTTGCAAAAGAGGTCTTGATCTCAGTGGGACTAACCAGATTAAATAAAGGTTAAATAAAAAAGTATATACTCAACAAAAATATAAACGCAACACTTTTGGTTTTGCTCCCATTTTGTATGAGATGAACTCAAAGATCTAAAACTTTTTCCACATACACAGTATCACCATTTCCCTCAAATATTGTTCACAAACCAGTCTAAATCTGTGATAGTGAGCACTTCTCCTTTGCTGAGATAATCCATCCCACCTCACAGGTGTGCCATACCAAGATGCTGATTAGACACCATGATTAGTGCACAGGTGTGCCTTAGACTGCCCACAATAAAAGGCCACTCTGAAAGGTGCAGTTTTATCACACAGCACAATGCCACAGATGTCGCAAGATTTGAGGGAGCGTGCAATTGGCATGCTGACAGCAGGAATGTCAACCAGAGCTGTTGCTCGTGTATTGAATGTTCATGTCTCTACCATAAGCCGTCTCCAAAGTCGTTTCAGAGAATTTGGCAGTACATCCAACCAGCCTCACAACCGCAGACCACGTGTAACCACACCAGCCCAGGACCTCCACATCCAGCATGTTCACCTCCAGGATTGTCTGAGACCAGCCACTCGGACAGCTGCTGGAACAATCGGTTTGCATAACCAAAGAATTTCTGCACAAACTGTCAGAAACCGTCTCAGGGAAGCTCATCTGCATGCTCGTCGTCCTCATCGGAGTCTCGACCTGACTCCAGTTCGTCGTCGTAACCGACCTGAGTGGGCAAATGCTCACATTCGCTGGCGTTTGGCACGTTGGAGAGGTGTTCTCTTCACGGATGATGCGAAGGAGATGTGTTGCACTGCATGAGGCAAATGGTGGTCACACCAGATACTGACTGGTATCCGCCCCAATAAAACAAAACTGCACCTTTCAGAGTGGCATTTTATTGTGGGCAGTCTACGGCACACCTGTGCACTAATCATGGTGTCTAATCAGCATCTTGGTATGGCACACCTGTGAGGTGGGATGGATTATCTCAGCAAAGGAGAAGTGCTCACTATCACAGATTTAGACTGGTTTGTGAACAATATTTGAGGGAAATGGTGATATTGTGTATGTGGAAAATGTTTTAGATCTTTGAGTTCATCTCATACAAAATGGGAGCAAAACCAAAAGTGTTGCGTTTATATTTTTGTTGAGTTGAAGGGTGGTGTGTTGCAGGAGCATAAAATTATTTAATAATAAAAGAATCGATCACTTGTTGAGACCAATTTATTACACCATTATGGTATCACAGATTCAAAAAGAAACTAATTTCTATGAATCAATGTTGCACACTCAGAGAACCTGTTGTTGTTGCTCTATTATTGTGTTAAAATGTAAGCCATTTGAATGGAATATTGTTCCAAACATTTTCACAAACAGACCCCATACCTTCTATGAAGGAGGATAATTAACACATCTTCCACCCACATCTGAGCATCCATATTCTGATGTCAGTTAGAGACAAACAAATAACAGTTTTCAAAATTCACAGCAGTGTTTTGTTTTTTTTTTTACAAAAAGAAAATTCCAGCCAGAACTGTGCATCTGTTTGAGTAAATGCTGAGATTATGGCATTGAGAAAGCGGCCCCCTGCAGTTCTCGTCTTATTTCTGTAGGCTGCAGCGCTGTGGTAAAAGCTGACTGTAATCTTCCTGTAAAAGTGCCAGCTTAACTCAAACAAAATGTCATATAATTGATTCTTTGATGCACTGTTGTGTTTTTCGCTAAAGTCAGCCTGTTTGTTTAAGAGTGCGTCTGTCTGATCCAAACCGCCATCACGCAGGGCTTTTAACCAAAGCCAAAAATTGTCTACGCTCAGTGTTTTTGTTCTTCTGTCAGTCATTTGCTGTTAAAGTCATTCAGTCTCTGCCGCCGTCGCAGCTCATCACTGTAGTGACCTGTCACATAATCCAGCAGCACTGAGTGGGGAAGCATCAGCGGACGCTACTGTGCTGAACTTTGAGATGGACAGGCCTTCTGTGGGCTGTCAGATCGTATCCAGCAAATGACCCACTCGTTGTCCCTCGCTGTCATTGCAGTGTGACGTCCCTCTTGACAGCAACACATCAGTGAGACAAACAGACCAATGAAAGGAGACACCTTGGCACATTTGTTCTCTTCCCTTTTATCATGAATTTGGAGTTTATGAACAAGCCGGTGCTTTCCAGTCTGTCACACCTACACCTACCATGTGGGCATATTTTTATGCTTGATCAGGGCTCCATTCTGTCATGATGTGACGAGTTGGGTACCCCCATTGCTTCAGTTTGTGATGGGTGGGGAGATGTGTTTTTTTGACACCTGCATCATTTCTTTTTGACAGCGCACTGAGCTATGTGCTTCATTTAAGCATCATAAGGGAACATCCATCTGTTTTGACTGTGGTTGTGGTCATGGTTGGGGTTAGCATTTCCCCACACATCACAAATCAATGCAACTGGTGCATATTGACATTCTGTCAAAATGTGATGACTTCGGTGTGAGACTGGACTGGTCACACAGAGGATGTGTACATTAGAGGGTGACACGGGAGTAGATTTCACTCCTGTCCCATCTGATTCCCACAGAAAAATTCCTGTCCCATCCCAATCCCCAGCCAGAGTAAAAAAAAAATAAAAAAATTCCTGTCCCATCCCACTCCTGGTAAAATGACTCCCACTCCCATCCCACTCCCATTCACAATGACTCCCACTCCTGTACCATTCCCATTTTTTTTCCTTCTTTTAGTTTTTAGACAATACACTGAATTTGATTTGACCATCTCCCCATTCTTTTTTAGATTACTTTGTGTTCTGTAGTTTTATTTCAGAACATATGGCAACAAGAACAGTTCATCTGTGGTAATACAGGGAGGCACTTATTGCCTAAATCCAAATAAAAATAAACTTCACTAAAAGACACAAAACAAATAATGCATGGCCTGTGGTCAACATGTGGTGGTGATGGACACATAATGATCCTGACATTTACTTTGACTTCTATTTCTGTAACTGCAGACTGTATGAAACCAACATATTTCATGTTTTGTGAGATCAGCTTTATTTTTTAGCTATTTTTGTTAATATATATCCATTCCTACATTTAAGACCTGCAGCATTTTCCAAGGAAAAAAAAAGGCTGGGACAGGGCAGTTTATTCTAAATGTAAGAATTAATCATTTTTACAGCCAGTTTTCTTGAGAAATGTCAGAGGATGAATACATGAACATTTCCAAGTCACTGAATATTTCTTAGACTTCATTTATATCAATCATTCAGAAATACTAACAGTGTGGTACTTTATGGTAAATCTGTGTCATGTAGGCAGTTCTCAAAAACTAAATGTCCATGCTGGAAGGAGACAAGTGAGGGAAGCCACCAAGACACAACTCTGGAAGAACTTTTGGCTTCTGTGGGTGTGAGTGGAGAAACTGGGAATAGTTCAACATTTTGATTTTTATCTTCATTTTATACATAGTCCCTTTTCTGATTTGTGGTTGTTTTCTGTAATTACAGAACTGCTATAAAGAAAAGTGTTAACATTTTATTGTTTTTTTTTTTTTTTCAAACTTTGTAAAACAAACACAAACATCAAATTCTTATGAAGAAGGAAAAAATACACAAACATGTTCAAGAAAAACAATGCAGACTGATTTGACTCTCATGACTTTTGAAAATAATAAGAGGTAACTTACTTTGAAATAAATGAAATGCAGACCTGCAGCCTAATAACTGAAAAATAACACAAAAATCAGCAGCTTGTGTTTTTATTCTGACTAGAGTTCATTTCTGCTTTTTTTTTCACCTCCTCAGTCACGTTTTGTGCTTGAACATAAAACAACTACATTAAATCATCTAAAATAAATATCTTTGGAAAATAACAGCCTGTTAAAGTTCAGAGTTCTCAGCTGCTTTATGTGATTTCTGCTTCTGAACATCACTGCAGAGTTTCTGCACATCAGGTTTTTTTTAACACACGTGTGTGTGATTTTATAATGTTCATTCCTATATTCTCATTTTTTAAAGGAATTTTGACCATTTATTTCATCTCATAATTTCAGTATAACTGTCACTGACACGCACACGGTGTGAACAGGACGTACCGTCAGAACAATCCAGGGAGAAATAAAGGCAGTGCCACACTTTTGTTTCTTTTCTTAACATGTTGCTTCTCTCTGTGCTCAACGCGCACCCTCTCCATGCACTGACTGAAGCAGCTTAACACCCCCCCCCCCCCCCACAGCCAGCCGACTCACACACACAGATAGCCGCAGCAATTGAACCCAGTACTAATTTTAGACGGCTTTAAACAATGCTGTCTATTTTTTCGGCCATCTTTTTTGAAAATTGACCATCCAAATTGACGGCAGGACGGCTCGCTGCCTAAAACCTTGGTTCCCGCTCCCGTCTGTTCCCGCTAACTTTAATCCTGTACCGTCCCAATCACATGATAATAGCAAAGTTGACTCCCATACTGTGGGAATTAAATCCCACGGGAATCCCACGGGATTCAATTCCCGAAAAAATGTCAGCCTCTGGTGTGCATGACAAGTTCATGGTGTGAAAATGGGTAACTGTACAAAGAACTGAATAAAGTGGCAAGTGTTTTGAACATTTCCAAACCACTTACCATGTCATTTCGAGCACCCGCAATCATTTGGCATTGTGTGACATGTTTGTGGCAACAGCCAGTCTGCTCTATATAAGCCTGATCCCATCAGATCCCAGAAGCTAAGCAGTGTTGGGCCTGGTTTGTACTTGGATGGACGACCTCTTTGGAACAGTAAGGGCTATGTGTGTTCCTCCAGGTGAAACTGGAGTTGCATCAGGAAGGGCATCCGGCATAAAACTTGTGCCAAATATCAATGTTGATCTGGCTGTAGCCGCTGTGGTGACCCCAACCAAGTGAGAGTAGCCAGTAACACCAACAACACAATGACGTGTTTGTGGCAGACAGTGGCAAGTTGGGTGTGAGAGGGCTTTAGGTAGTTGGTTCCACTCACAAATTGAATGAGAGAAGAAACTCTCATTATAGTAGTCTTGTGGTTTTGGTAAGTAATATATTTGTTTGTGTGACTTTTTCTGAGGGTCTTGGTTGTTTACACCTTCCATACATTTCCAAGGGAATAGCAACTAGGCCATTGATGTTTCTGTAAGTCATAGACATTCTACAATAATACTCACCAGTGTTTTAGTGATTCCCAACCTCAAGACTCAAGCATAATATCAACATGACTACCGTATTTTCCGGACTATAAGTCGCACCGGAGTATAAGTCGCACCAGCCACTTTATCCATTATAAAGAAAAATAAACCATAAATAAGTCGCACCGGAGTATAAGTCGCACCAGCCACTTTATCCATTATAAAGAAAAATAAACCATAAATAAGGTCCCCTGGACTATAAGTCCCATGGACATATAGGTATGTTAACATGAAAAGTTCAGATGATAATATTGTGACGGCTACCGTTTTCGGATGCATAGTTCACCAGTCGCAACTTGTAATCTGCAGAGTATGATTTTCTTTTTGGTGGCATTTTTTCGGGCCTTCTCCGTTGTCTTGTTAAGTTATCAGTAACGTTAAAATTTTTATTTTTCTATGGTAGTCAGAAGTCGCAGGAACAGTCACACAAGCCTCGAGTGCCCTCTCGTGAGCTGCATTTTACCTACGGATATGTTTGTATTTTGCGGACCACATTGCGAGCCGAACCATGCAGCACCTACCTGCGCAGCTCATGACCACCCAGCGGTGTCGATCCAGCTCCTTCCAAGTGCAGACGCTAATCCTCCGCCGTCGCTCAGTGCTCCCATGCAGCTCTCAGCGTCAACTCTGCTCACACTGATATCCAAGGGTTGAAGCTGTCTTGTTAGCCGTCCCGGAATAAACACCATGTTCGTCTGCTTCAAACGCTTTTCACAATCATCGACGCCAGCTCCTTCCAAGTACACACGCTAATCCTCCGCCGTCGCTCACCCAATGCTCCCACGCAGCTCTCAGCGTCAATTTAAACACTCTGCTCACATTGATATCCAAGGGTTGAAGCTGTTCTGTTCGCCAAGCCGGAATAACAGCAAGCACCGAGTTCGTCAGCTTCACACGCTGTGGGTGAGGTGAGGAATACGCATCCAAAGTTCTGTTCTCTGATTGGTTATCGCGACCAGCGTGAACTATAGGATGGCCGTCATACTACAGTGCCCATGATGCATTGCATTTCCTTTTCCGGTGGCCATTGTAAAACATAGATCGACTCTGTCACGTAAAATTGTTTTGTTACAGTAAATTAATTGAGATCCTACCGGTATATTTTTCATTTATAAGTCGCACCGGAGTATAGGTCGCACCCCCGGCCAAAACATGTAAAAAAGTGCGACTTATAGTCCGGAAAATACGGTACTCTTGTGGAAACAAACATATCTGTCTGTTCTGTTTTTGCCCATTCACAGCTTGTTGATGTGTTCAGAAGTGTAAGGATTCCACGCTGTAGTACAGAATTGTAGTTTGAGTCAGACTAGGGCTTTTTTTATGCCCTTTTTATGTCAGTTCTGTTGGTTTTTATGTTTCTTTTGAGTACTCTCAAGGTTCTATTGACTTCAGCCACAAGGTGTAAAATGTGCAGTGTTAAAAACTGTTCCTGACTATTTGGAGCACTAGAGCTTAAAAAATGAAAAGTAATTAATTTTCTTTTATTGCATTGTTGCATAAATAAATTGTTTGTTCAATATTCTTCAGTTTTTGATGAGAAGTGTGAGCTAGTAATAGAACCTTGCAAATCAGCTGTGACTGTTAATTTCTATTACCAGACACAAAATTCTAAAAGAACAAGCAACCCCTCCCATGAGGTCTCCCTAACTCCTAAGAGGTCAGTTTGACCACATGTCTCAGGTTAAATTCAATAACATAAAACAGGTTCACAACATATTACTACAGTGTACAGAATTTAATCTGGATGTTGTCATTAAGTTACTCAAGATGCCTCAACATTTCAGTGAGGACATGTCGCATAATTGAGATGTGACATCACTGAGATGTGGCAAAGCCCGTGATGGTTTGTACCCAATCAGGACCATAGTTTCATGAGGCAGCACTGGGACCCTTCGGCATATGGACAGCACAACACACAGACTTTACGTATATCTTGCTATGACTTAGAACACCACAAATTTGGGACATTTATTAGCTTATCTGATAGTTGGATGGAAACAGTTGACCGTTGGGGTTTTTCATAATTATTGTATGGCCTTGCCTTACAATATAAAGCGCCTTGGGGCAACTGTTTGTTGTGATTTGGCGCTATATAAAAAAAAAGTTGATTGATTGATTGATTGAAATCTTGTAAACTCCCACATTTTTATCTTCTCAGACATCCCTTTTCTTGTAAAGGGAGATGCACAAAGGAGAAATTAGTCATCAGTAAATTAGAGAAAATGAGCTCAAATCAGAGTTGCATAATTTACAGTAAATTACAGAGATTATCCAGCAAGAACACTAATCATCAGATGTCTGACTTCATTTTAAAATACTTTTAGTTTTTCAGAGAACAACAAGGAAAGGCTGCGTGCTTTGCCATGTTTCAGATACATCCCATTTACAACAAGACAATCTGTGTTGTAAGCAGAACTTGTTGCATTTTGTCATTTCCTCAAGAGAAATCCTAGACTTCACGATCAGTCAGCCTGATCTCAGCCTGGCCTCAATAACTCAAGTAAGGGGTCTCTACAGAACAAAAGTGGGCCTTTCTCAACACGGGCGTTCTCTCTTACACATAGTGAAAGAACTTAATCTGTCTCATCCCCTTTCCCCTAATCCACGTCCACATTTAAAGTTGTAAGATGTTCACTGGTGGAGAAACAGCCACTGTTATTGAGGACAAACACACTGTGCTTTACATTGACACATGCTTATTAATCTCTGGCTATTTCTCCCAATGAGAAGACATTTTGAGAAGTAAGAGACAAGATAGATGTCTCACTGGACACATATAATAAAGTATCCCATCTGGTGTGTTGGCAAACTGTTCTTTTGTCAGCAGAAGCTGTACCAGGCCAAAGTCACTTAGGCTAATGTCAGATTTCTAAACAAAGACTTTGGCTGGCTTCAAGCCTCGACAGACCACAACACTCCTGCCAGTCTATCTATGACATTTTTATTGCCACTGCAAGCTGGGCAAAAACCTGCAGAATTAATTTCTTGCTCAAGTAATATGAGCCAACATTAACAGAGTCAGCTCACATTGCAGACACTTCTACACTCAACAAAAATATAAACGCAACACTTCTGGTTTTGCTCCCATTTTGTATGAGATGAACTCAAAGATCTAAAACTTTTTCCACATACACAACATCACCATTTCCCTCAAATATTGTTCACAAACCAGTCTAAATCTGTGATAGTGAGCACTTCTCCTTTGCTGAGATAATCCATCCCACCTCACAGGTGTACCATACCAAGATGCTGATTAGACACCATGATTAGTGCACAGGTGTGCCTTAGACTGCCCACAATAAAAGGCCACCCTGAAAGGTGCAGTTTTGTTTTACTGGGGGGGTGATACCAGTCAGTATCTGGTGTGACCACCATTTGCCTCATGCAGTGCAACACATCTCCTTCGCATAGAGTTGAAGAGAACACCTCTCCAACGTGCCAAACGCCAGCGAATGTGAGCATTTGCCCACTCAAGTCGGTTACGACGACGAACTGGAGTCAGGTCGAGACCCCGATGAGGACGACGAGCATGCAGATGAGCTTCCCTGAGACGGTTTCTGACAGTTTGTGCAGAAATTCTTTGGTTATGCAAACTGATTGTTTCAGCAGCTGTCCGAGTGGCTGGTCTCAGACGATCTTGGAGGTGAACATGCTGGATGTGGAGGTCCTGGGCTGGTGTGGTTACACGTGGTCTGCGGTTGTGAGGCTGGTTGGATGTACTGCCAAATTCTCTGAAACGCCTTTGGAGACGGCTTATGGTAGAGAAATGAACATTCAATACACGAGCAACAGCTCTGGTTGACATTCCTGCTGTCAGCATGCCAATTGCACGCTCCCTCAAATCTTGCGACATCTGTGGCATTGTGCTGTGTGATAAAACTGCACCTTTCAGAGTGGCCTTTTATTGTGGGCAGTCTAAGGCACACCTGTGCACTAATCATGGTGTCTAATCAGCATCTTGATATGGCACACCTGTGAGGTGGGATGGATTATCTCAGCAAAGGAGAAGTGCTCACTATCACAGATTTAGACTGGTTTGTGAACAATATTTGAGGGAAATGGTGATATTGTGTATGTGGAAAAAGTTTTAGATCTTTGAGTTCATCTCATACAAAATGGGAGCAAAACCAAAAGTGTTGCGTTTATATTTTTGTTGAGTACAAACAGTAAGTATCCTCAAGTGATGGCATGCCTGTCTGAAGGATGCAAAGCCAAGACAAATAAAGGATGATCAACTTATCCCTCCTTGATGCATGAATCAATGAAATTGGAAAGATCCCCATCTGCACAGTACTCCATTATAACTGGGGTGTTCATGACTAAGGGCCCCTTCACACATCGTATGAATAAGTACAAATCAGGGCAAATCACAGCGAAACAGCTCGTATGAACGAGGCGTGAATTATCACAGTGTGAGCAGATGGATCATGTATAACCATATCGCGCACCTGCTGTGAAAAAAATAAATAAATATATGCCACCCATGGGATTCGAACCTGCAATGTACAAAATCTCTGATTGCCAACCAGAAACTTTACCACTGTGCTACCATCGCTGCCCTATAAAAGGTGTGGAAAAATGCCTGAAATGAACAAGGAGATAGATGTGTTTAAAAAAAAAATAAAACCACACACCATAAAAAAACGACACCTCATTTTATTGAATCCCTCTTATCGAGCAAACAATACAAGTATGAACCGTCTGTGCCTCTGTAGATGACCTATGGTCACAGACCTACAGTCATCAAATGACATGAATGAAGCAGTGCTCTCTTATGTCCACATCTACTGGCCTGGATTGTCCAGCCGGCCCCGTGTGTGTCCTGTGAACGGCACGCCACAGAACAGACACATGACGTGACATTCAGATTGCCTGCTGAGTGTTATGATCTGACGGCCCATTTCACCTGGGGCAGCCTGTCAATGAGCATGCCATGCGCGTGCTCGCTTGCTTGCTACAGCCTGTCGCAACAGCGATATATGTTTTTATGTATGTCCATAGTTGCAGTTCAAAGACTAACAAGAACTGGTGGTCAGTGGACCTCATTGGTCAAGATTCAGAGCTGAATATGCAGTTGTGTTTACTGAGTTACTTACTGCAAATTTTACAGTCAACAGACTGACTCCATTAATCCTTCACTTGTCCTGTTAATCGCATGGAAAATGTATTGTAGCTTGAGCTGTGAAAGATAATTCTTGAGTATACACATGAATAAAATCAGTTTTGGACAAACAGTATTGCTGAATGTCCAGACAAAATACTTTGAGTCTGTTTTTAGAAAGTCTGTGTTTACTGTTTTTACGTACTGTTAATATTTGAAATATACACACCTTTAACCTGACACAGGTTCTCAATGAAATTTCAATGTTGATGACACAAACAAAAGAAGACGGAAAAAAATATATAGTCCATGATCCATTCATTTGCTTCTTTCCTTTTTTCCCATGACATTTTCTCTTCTCCCTGTTGTTATGCTGGATATTATTTGTCTTATTGCAAATGACTGTTACCAGCTTGCCCTGTGACAGACTGGGGTCCTGTACCTGCCTCATACCCTATGACTGCTGGGATAAGCTCCAGCCCCCTGTGACCCTTAACTGGAGTAAGCGGTTGAAGATGAGTGAGTGAGTGAGTGTTATCAGCTTCTGCAATGCTGCTCATTTGAGGGTGGGCACTAAAGGGTTAAAATATGGCACACTTGACACAATAATCCTACATCTGGGGACAGCCCTTGTATGTCCCCATCAGAAACATGGCACTTTCTCTGAGTTTTTGGGCAAATTACACAACACACAAAGTAGAAAGAAAAAGTGACGATGCGGTGGAAAGCGGACATGTGTTGCAGTTTATTTATGACCCGGAGTTCAAACATGTTGAGGCGGTTGTGCAGGCGAGAGACCACAGCTACTCTGTCAAAGTGTGTAGGCTAAAAGTTACCGACATGACCTCTCCCATTTGCCTTGTCTTTCCTCTGGGAACCGAAAACAACTGCACTTTTTTACACTATCTTTCCATTAAAAGTGATGCTGTCTTTGTGTTGTGCAATGGCAGTCTCCCCGAAAGTGGTCAAATCCCACAACATCACGCAGGGGTTCAAATGAGACTGTGCTGCCCCATTGTGTTGTGTTTTTGTGAGTCCAGTGCACCTCCATGCTTCAAAATGTCCTTCAGAGTGTCCTTAAAACTCAATAAAAGATGATCAATCCATCTAGAACCCTCTGGCAGGTCTCCATATAGGAGGGCCTTGACTGGCTGCTCTTCTACCATATGTGCACCATAACCAAATCCAATCTGTTATTGATGAGGATGATTTTAATATCTGTGCTTTTGAAAGGCAGCAGCATTACTGGTTTTGCAAAGGTGTTGAAACTTTGTTACAATAAAGTAGTTAAATAGAGCGCAGTTGGGAAATAGTTCATCTCCATTAGCAGCAGCATGACTCATCTTCTGTGTTCAAAAATTTGAAACAAAATCCCACATTTTGCTTATTTATCAACAACTTGAAAACTTAATGATTTTGAAGATTTGTAACAGCTGGTTTATTGTATTTTCTTAGTAATTCTGCCAACACACCAATCAACAGAAATAGGGGAAAATGTAGTGTGTTTGGTGGAGTTAATAAACAAGCTAGACCACAAATTACGTCTGTCTTTTTATCTTTGTATAGAAGCCAAAATCCCCTCTTCAAAACTGCTGTGAACTTTTTTTTTTTAACTGCCTGTTGGCTGCACTCAACATCATCTCCTTCAGTCTGTGTTGTGTGGTTATTTTAGCCTGCGGCTAAAGACGTTTTCAAGGCAGACATCTTGTCAGAATGATTGACAAGTGTTGGTGCCCAACTCGACCTGCTGAAAATTACATTTGACTTGAAAGATGATACCAATGAGGTGCACTGGATACTGCTGCTGGCATGACAAGGGGCATACGTGATATGCTTTGGCACAAGTGGATGTGTAACAGGGTTGTTTGTGTGTAGAGGAACATTTGCTCTTGCAACATTTGTATCCCTGACAGGCATGGGCCACATGCAGTGTGGAGCTTAGTGGTGGTTGATGGGAGCAAAACTCTAAGAATAACATGTCCCTTGTAATCCAGCTCTTCGCTGCAGACAGGAGCTAAACACATCATACATCATCACAACAAGGCAATGAAATGGTACACAACATGGTGATTTCTTTAAAGGATATGTGAGAAGATGAACAAGAGTTGATGGAATTTCTGTGCTGATGTGAGGTAGAACCATTGACACCGCAAGAATAGCAAAAGTGCCAATTCAGACAGAATTTTAAATCAAATTTTTCATCACTTTATATGACTAATGGCATTTCCACAAACTGATACTGAAAACTGGTGTGATCATTTTTGCACGGGTTTGACACTTTTTTGTGACTTCATCACTACATACAGTACTTCACAGCATCTGCAGCAGAGGGAGGTTGAAATAATATGTTTTAAGCTCGATGCATGTTTCTAGTAAGAGGTCATGCATTCTGTTGTGGCCCAGATGTTTTTAACTGGTGTTAGCTTTGCAAACCTCAGACCTCAGTTTCCCAGCAGGCTGCAGTGCGTCTGTTCCTCCTCTGTTGTGTTTTCTCTGCCAGGAACCCTCGCCAGCTCCATGTGTCATCTTTGATTTTCTCTAAAACTTGGGTGAGATTTGCAGAACAAAGGTCGACTGTTGCATAATGCTTTCCATTCTTTTTTTTTTTCCCAACTTCTGCTAAGGTAAAAGTAGGCACTGCTCAAGTATCACAATGCAGTTCTCATTATTTTCATGGTAAGAAGGCCAAGCAATTCAGTTCATGATGATGCATTTCCTTCTACCTTTTGAGCATCACTAACAATTAGGACAGACTTAACTGATTTGAATCATAAGATTTTATTAAACAACAAAATTGGTCAAAGTGTTCCTGCACAAAATTCTGCTTGAAATCAGGGTGGAGATTTGCACAAACTCAACTAAATATTATATTTGTTGGACTGCCCGCTTCAATAATATGTCTGACTTCCCCACAAATAAAGAGCAAATCGCCTGTCTGTGTTGGGTTTTTCCTATTGTTTTGTCAGTTATTACATGTGTTCCTTGTCAGCTGATGTCTGGCGCAGCAAAAAAAAAAAAAGGTGACTTGACATGCACAGTCAGTTTCAAATATTAACCACACGGACAATAATTTACTTCACTGAAGCATTTTGTACAGCATTTATATTAAAGCAGAAAACTCATGGAAGCTTCAAAAGTTCCTACCTATGTAAGGGCCCCTTCACACACAAAGTTGGGAGAAAGAAGTAGAAACTGGCCAAAAAAGAGTGAAAAAAAAAAAAAGATTTGGTGATCGGCGAAAAGTTCCATCTGTTGTTGGGAGAGACACACGGTCAGACAGGCGTGAACGATCCCGTGGTGACAGTTTCGTGCACGCTCATGCATGCACGAACACAGCGCGAGGACGTACATTGCGCTCAGACAGCAGCGGCAGCGATTACATGTTGGACATATTATTTATGCTGTGCAGACATCAACGGAATATGACAGCGCAAAATAATGTGAGTGCACAGAACAGCATAAGAACAATGAATGTACTGTTTAAATGTAAGACAATCATGTTACTGGCCATGAGTCTGTTCTCACTGTAAAAACACACACACACAAAACACAACTGCACTTTTTAATATTTAATTCCTGTTATAAAGAGCGGACAATACAAGAATTATCCTCCTCCTGGGCGTACACAAGGAAGTAATGAACTGTCATAGATGACTTTTTCTTCCTTTTAATTTTTACATGAATGACCTGATGCACTCGTATCATGAACACAACAGCCGGCTCCATGTGTTTCTTTGTCCAGCGCACACTGAAGCGCTGCTGACCGTGTTGCAAAGGTGATATGTGGTTTTATTTATTACAATGTGAGGACAGTCCACCAATGCACGCACCTCGCAGTGGCATCTTGTTAGGTGATATTCTGCATGGCACGATGTGTTCCCCAGCTGTGCGTAGCGATGACACCGCGTCCAGGTGCAGCTTTGAATGCATGGTCGCCGTGCGCCCTGAGACATGGTTGGGGTGATCTAGTGTGTTTTTATTTTTTCCATGTCGTCATCGTTTGAAGACACACCTGCAGTAATTGAGCTGGCCACACTGATTAATCTGTAAGGCTGTCAGTCAGGCTAAGACACGATGAACAAACGTGTGGATATTGCGATCGCATGTCAAGTGACGTGCCTGTGCGGGCGGCTGATGCTGTGACACGCAGGTGGGTTGGGTTCTTATTTTCAGGTCCTGTCACACCTTGACGATTTAGCCTGTGTATCCCAACCATATTAAAAACACTGTCATACGCGGGTGCACGTCAAATAAATTAATGTAGCTGTCACACCTTGATGACTTAATCACACTGACAGCCCCGTTTCCACAGAGTGGTTCGGGTTGATGCTGCACGGCATTATACGTGCCAGAATGGTTAAGTCTGGCTTGGTTTGCATTTCGACCACAGGGAGAACCCTTTTGTTTGGCAGGTGGAACACTTAAATATTGACGAGCATGTCATCAAGCAATTGCACAGTGTCACGTAGCTCCTCCACTCCACACAGAGACAAAACGAGTAATTTAAACATTATTTCATTTTATTTCTTTGTGGATCATGTGTTTTTAATTTCATTGCTTGGAGACAGAGTCACCTGACACCTTTAATGAATGACGTGCTGTGACTTTCAACTTCTTGTGGTGCAAAGACAGGCTTGGTGAGGGTGAGAGGAGGCTCTGCTGACAGCAAACAGCAATGGATTCACCAGCAGCAGCTGATGTCGAATCCATGATGTGATGGAGCCAAGTGTGCAAAGTGCCGGTATCGACTAGGGTTGAGCCGGATACTTGTTTCAGACGAGTATCCGGTATGGATAAAGCATTTTTGACAAGCACGAGCATGATCCGAAAAAAACTCATCAATATCTGTGCTCGTGCTGAAGGAAAATTCTCATTGGCTAACTGACTGTCTTCATGCTCTGTCTGCAGTCAGACCTGTGGCTTTCTCTCACACACACACACACACACACACACACACACACACACACACACACACACACACACACACACACACACACACACACACACACACACACACACACACACACACACACACACACACAAACAGGATCTCTCTCTGTGCTTGGCTGGATTCTGCCTCATGTTGCTCTGTCAGTACTCTAAGTTTTCTTCAGCTCGCCTCTTTTTCGGTTTGTCTGATATTTAAAGTTATTTGGTGTTTTTCTCATTTCAGGAACCCTGAAGTTTGTTCTGCAAGACATGAAAGTCCATGAAAAATGCAACACTTGGCCCTAACTCAGAGAACAAAAATGGTTGTGTTCTGTGCAATGCATACTCAGGGCTGACTTGCATCTCTTTCCATACAAAATTCAGTCTCAGAGTGAAATAACTCCCCAGCAAATGACAAGGAGACTTGAATTTGCTCGGTGGTTTTCTGGAAAACTGGAGACGGATGATTTGTTTCTTAGGAAACTTCAGACAAGGAGGTTACATTGACCATGTGTTGTAACAGATAAAGGGTTAAAACATCAAAAATGAAAGACTGAACTAAAAGCTGTGCATTGGAAAAATTACATGCATTGGCCACATGGTCATGCAGAAATATCTGATAATACTGAATGCGTTTTCTGTGCTGTCAGAATATTTTGGGTACATTTTTTGGCGACACTCTATATCTATCTATCTATCTATCGATCGATCTATTGACATTTTTGGCGACACCCTATATCTATATCTATCGATCAATCTTTTGACATTTTTTAGCGACACCCTATATCTATCTATCTATCTATCTATCTATCTATCTATCTATCTATCTATCTATCTATCTATCTATCTATCTATCTATCTATCTATCTATCTATCTATCTATCTATCTATCTATCTATCTATCTATCTATCTATCTATCTATCTATCTATCTATCACCAAAAAATGTACCCAAAATATTTTGACAGCACAGTTCCAATGCACAGTTTTTCTATCGATAGATCGATCAACAGACAGACAGATAGATAGATAGATATTAGGGATGAGCAAGTACACCACTATCTGTATCTGTATCTGTTCAACCATCTAAATTATCTGTGTCCGTATCTGTACTCGTAGCGGGCGTGGCCTAAACCGGAAGTGGGTGTGGCTTAACCCAAAATGGCTGGGGCTTTAATCAGTACATTATTTTAAGTCTGAAATTGATCAGAAGTTGCTATATTGATTGTTTATTTGAAAACTATTTACAGAACAGCCTCAAAATTGAGATTCAAATCAATGTTTTTGATCACAAAAGTAAGAGAACTATTTACAGAAAAAGTTTTTTTAATGAACTCAGAACATGAATATTCTTAAGTGTATGAATGAATATTTACAGAACAGCTTCAGAATTGAGATTCAATGATTTGATCACAATAGTAAAGGAACTATTTTACAGAACAAGTTTTTTTTCTAAACTCAGAACATGAATATTAAGTGTATGAATGAGTAACAGAACAGCCTCAGAATTGACATTCAGTGTAGCAGGAAATTATATGAACTACTACGTATGCATGAATTGTCACACTCAACACAACTTTTTTTTGAAATTTTATGATCAAACTGTGATTTTTTTTTTTTCATTTTATTTATTTTTACTACCTAACATTCTTGGCATTTTTTTCCACACAAAGTTAAACAATATTAAGGTGTGTGTGTCTGTGTCTGTGCGTGCATGTGTGTCTGTGTGTGCATGACTGTGTGACTGTGTGAGAGGGAGCGAGAGGTTGTTCGAACTGCAGTAAGAAAGTGTCAGATACTGTGTAAGTTATCTGTAAGACTATTTTTTAATGATCTGTGTGAACTTGGTGATTCATGCAAACATCCAGTGATGGCAAACAGGGAAGTAATATGTCAGCCTTGTTCACTGTATTCTTCTCAAAAGCACCTCGCTCAGTAGGAGCAAAGTTTTCCAACTGACTTTATATTACCAGCCAAACGAAGAGCAAGCAAATGGTTAAAAAATAAATAAATAAATAAGAAACCCGACTGGAGGTGCAGCACGCCACGAGCATTTTCAGCTCTGTCTTTTCAAAAGCACCGCGTATGACACAAAACAAGTTCACCAAGTAACTTAAAAGAGGCGAGCTGAAGAAAACTTAAGGAATACTGAGAGAGAAAAGGGAGGCAGCCAAGCACAGAGAGAGAAAGAGATCCTGTCTGTGTGTTTGTGAGAAACTGCAGTGAGACATGTCTGTGTAGGGAGGGGTGGGCGCTTTGTGTGACTGGCCAATCACAGAGAGTGAAGACAGTCAGTTAGCCAATGAGAATTTTCCTTCAGCACGAGCACAGATACTGAGTTTTATTCGGATCATGCTCGTGCTCGCCAAAATGCTTTATCCGTACTGGATACTCGTCTGAAACAAGTATCCGGCTCAACCCTAATATATATATATATATATATATATATATATATATATATATATATATATATATATATATATATATATATATATATATATATATATATATATATAATGTGAACAACAAATGAACACTCGTATGAAACAACACATCTGATGTACTTCTACCCCCAACTTTTCAACTGATTTCCAACTGATTTCAGCATTTGATAAGTGTAAGCAATATATTCAGACAATGTAGCATGCAAATTATGTTGATATTTAGTAATTGTGATGCCAAGTTTAAGGTTGTCACATTCTAATTGCTATTATGTTTATTAATGCTGCAGTAGCCACCTGCCCAGGGCCTGCTGGTCGCTACAGGGTGCTGCTGACCCCTCAAAATACTGAGAAGAGGAAATATGATCAAAAATAAGTATAGTTTGCTCAGACTCAGAGAACGCAGTTTTTCAGTGTCAATATGCATTTTAATGTGTTCCATCACTTCATTTCAGGGTTTTCGTTTCAATTAATTTAATTTCGGTTAGTGAGAGTAAAGCCCACATCTTATTTGGGCCACTGGTTATATAAAAGGTCATAAATGTTTCAGAATCATGCGACCTGAGGCTGTGTTTTAATTTGAGCATCACACTTTCCCTCAGAGACTCTGTACATCCCAGACCAATTGGCATCATTTGTCATGTTTTTGTTATCTAATTTTAATGTATAATGGACAAATCAGTCACACTTGTGAATTGTGAACTGAAGTGAAATTGAGTATTGAAGTGTATGTCTGTGTTGATATGTAGTGTGTTGTGAATTTGTGTTTATGTTATTATGACTGTTATAACTGTTCTATAATTGTTGGACTCACAGGCTTTTATATAACATTCATGTTATTTGTATGTTTCTGTTCTTTCAGATTTGTGTGTGTGTGTGCCGAATAAATCCATTCATTCATTCAAAATCATCAATTTGCATTTTATTGCATGAAATAAATATTTGATTACCTACCAATCAGCAAGAATTCTGTCTCTCACAGACCTGTTAGTTTTTCTTTAAGAAGCCCTCTTATTCTGCACTCTTTACCTCTATTAAATGCACCTGTTTGAACTCGTTACCTGCATAAAAGACACCTGTGCACACACTAAATCAATCACACTCAAATCTATCCACCACAGCCAAGACCAAAGAGCTGTCTAAGAGCACCAGGGACAAAACTGTAGACCTGCTCAAGGCTGAGATAGGCTACAGGACAACAGGCAAGCAGCTTGGTGAGAAGGCAACAACTGTTGGTGCAATTATTAGAAAATGGAAAAAACACAAGATGACTGTCAGTCTTCCTCGTCCTGGGGCTCCATGCAAGATCTCGCCTCGTGGGGTAAGGATGATTCCGAGAAACCCCAGAACTACACGGGAGGAAACTGGTCAGTGACCTGAAGAGAGCTTGGACCACAATCACAAAGATTATATTAGTAACACACTATGCCATCATGGTTTAATATCCTGCAGGGCAGCAAGGTCCCCCTGCTCAAGCCAGCACATGTGCAGGCCCTTTGAAGTTCACCAGTGACCATCTGGATGATCCAGAGGAGGCATGGGAGAAGGTCATGTGGTCAGATGAGACCAGAATAGAGCTTTTTGGTATACAACTCTACTTGCCGTGTTTGGAGGATGAGAACAACCCCAAGAACACCATCCCAACCATGAAGCATGGGGGTGGAAACATCATTTTTGGGGGTGCTTTTCTGCAAAGGGGACAGGATGACTGGAGGATGGATAGGGATGGATAGGGTCATGTATCGCAAGATTTTGGCAAACAACCTCCTTCCCTCAAAAAGAGCATTGAAGATGGGTTGTAGCTGGGTCTTTCAGCATGACAATGACCTGAAACACACAGCCAGGACAACTAAGGAGGGGCTCCGTAAGAAGCATTTCAAGGTCCTGGAATAGCCTAGCCAGTCTCCAAACCTGGACTCAATAGAAAATCTTTGGAGGGAGCTGAAACTCAAAACCTGAAAGATCTGGAGAAGATCTGTATGGAGGAGTGGACCAAAATCCCTGCTGCAGTGTGTCCAAACCTGGTCAAGAACTACAGGAAACGTCTGACGTCTGTAATTCCAAACAAAGGTGTTTGTACCAAATATTAAAGTCTGTTTTTCAAATAGAATGTAACCAGCCTTATTTAAGACCAGGCCCACAATTTCCCACTAGGCTTGCAAAAGTCAAACAATCATCAACACAGCATCAAAATAGTTTGCTAGTTAAATGAAAAGGTACCCCTGTAGATCTGTGTCCATTTAAACTGTCCAGTCTATTCCACAACAGAGCCAGCTTTTCAAACACATTTTTATGAAAATGAATCAATATGAATTTGAAACCTCCTGCAGCACAAGACAAGAGAACATGCACAGCTAAAAACATAACCTTGGTGAAAGTAATGACTCAGCTCAAGAGTGACTATGTACCTTGTTTGTATGTATCTTCCGACCCAACTAGTTTAACGTTATCATCCACTGATGGACCAACACTTTCTTTGGGAATATATTCTATACAGATTGACAACACCTCGATGTCAGAACAGAAATGCTGCTCTGAATTTGCTGTGATGCTGAAATATAATGCCATTCTGCAGACCTTTTATGCTGTGTGCCTCAGAGGATCATCAGTGTCTGAAAACACTCACCAAGGAGTAGTTTAGTCTACAAACACAAGTAATATGAATGATTCATGTGCATCTCTGTGCCTTTGCTGACAGCTTAGTTGTTACCATGGTTTTGCTGAAAGAGACGCATTTTATTGCAGATCGATTGAAATTCACTGACATTCATGTTCAGCATATTATTGTCTGGGTTATCTACCTATCTATATCAATATTATATATATATATATATATATATATATATATATATATATATATATATATATATATATATATATATATATATACTTTTTAGATTTGTTGTGGATAAAAGACATGAAAGATGGCAAAAACAAAATATGCAATTGCATATGACCTCATTTAACTATGACTTTATACTTAATTACAAGTGCTGTCAGGTAATTTAAAAATAACATAATTAATGACACGCTCTGTGATTAATTAATCTAAATGAATCACATGTATTGTTTTGGTGGAGGAACAAACCTCAAATCACAACTCACATTTAGTGTAAAAATATGAGGCACTCAGGAGTGCAAAAAGAGTGAGCACAAAGAAAAGTACTCATCAAAAACATTTACAGAAGTATTGTAATGTATAAAAATAAAACGTGCAATCTAAGAACTTTACAAAAAATTATACATCATGAATACACTGAAGATGATTCATTGTTGCACGACAAAGTGTATTTTCATAAAATGTGCTGCCTTGTTTTGCCTGATGTGTATGTGTGTGCATATATGTGTATTGGGGGAGGGGTTGAGGGGTTGATTGTCGACTGTGGAGAGTGTTGCTTTCAATAGCCTTAAAAGGCTTGGTTACACATAGACGGTTTTGTCGGCGAGTAGTACGTAGACCGAAATTTGCGGTAGTTCCGGCTGTTTTCGTGGTGGAAAGGGGCGGAGCGCACGCAGCGGGGCTCCTCCTCGCTCTTTCCCCCAAAAAACTGTCATAATTGTGTTTAGAAACTAGTCACCATTTGCTTTATTATACATCTGTGTAGTTAATTAATAAAATATTCTCTACAGACGATTCGCTCATGCGCACGTAAAAAAAGAGAAAGAAATAAAGAAACTCCGCTCCCTGCTGCTGCTGTTTGCAGCGGGGCTCCTCCTCGCTCTTTCCCCCAAAAAACTCTGTCATAATTGTGTTTAGAAACCAGTCACCATTTGCTTTATTATACATCTGTGTAGTTAATTAATAAAATATTCTCTACAGACGATTCGCTCGTGCGCACGTAAAAAAGAAAGAAAGAAAGAAAGAAACTCCGCTCCCTGCTGCTACTGTTTGCAGTGGGGCTCCTCCTCGCTCTTTCCCCCAAAAAACTCTGTCATAATTGTGTTTAGAAGCCAGTCACCATTTGCTTTATTATACAGCTGTGTAGCTAATAAGCAAAATAATCTCCAGGACGATTCGCGCACGCACGCACGCACGCACGCACGCACGTAAAATAAAAAGAAACTCCGCTCCACGCTGCTGTGGTGCTGCTGCTCGCTCCAAAAACTCTGTCATGATTGTAAAATAAAGGACAAAAGAGACATAAGTCCTGCTGACAGGCTGCTACCAGATACAGGACATGTTCACATCTTCAAACTCCAGACATCTCCACGTCACTACATATTCAGTCCCTGATTGGTCATCGCGGCGCGACAAGAACTGTGGCACTACAGGAAGTGGCAGGATGAAACGGCGATTAAAAAGTATCAAACGCCGTTGTTCGCACTGTCGCTGTCGTCACGGGAGGTCTCCGGGAGCGCTCCCGGAATTATTCAACATGTTGAATAATTTTTTTGACAATTCCTGGTAAAGCCGAAACTAAGCAACGCCCCCTAGTGCCAGCGTTAACAACGGCGTGTGATCCTTAAGATGGCCCAAAACTCTTCCGGGACACTTCCGGGAGCTTTTACCGTCTGTGAGTAAACGCGGCTTAAGAGCTATGGAGCCCCCCCCCAAAAAAAAAAAAAATCTGACGTGGCGTGCACAGTGTTAACCACACAATTTACTTCACTGAAACATTTTGCACAGTGTTGTATTAAAACAGAAACTCTGGCTCTTATGGAAGATTAAAAAAAAAAACCTTTCTGCCTGTTTAAATCCAGGCGACTCTGCAGTTAAATAATCCGTTTGTTGGTGTTTGTGATTCCTGCTCATTAAGATAAAAAAAAAAATCCATAATTTTTCTATGTCTCTTATTGAAAACACTAGAACAGTGTTGGTGACTCAACACTTAAAGCCAGTTTTTGTTGTGTTTTCATCCAGAAGCGCTTGTTCCACCCTCTCACTCTCAAAACAGCAAGCAAATGTCTAGGCAGTGGGAAAGATCCATCTGAATGCCCCTCAAAGTTCTGAACATGCACAAAGCTTAATGACAAACTTTGTGGACATCATCTGATAAGAAACCCATTTTGGTGGATGGAAAAAAGACTTTTGTCGGAAAAAATGAACACAGCTCATTCAATGTGTGACTGTGGCAAAGCTAGCCACATTGTCACACAACATTTCCTGTCTCTTGAAGAATACTCTTTCACAATAAGAGCACTGGGCAAATAGATGACGTCATCACAAGTCCAACACAGAAGAGGAGAAAAACATTGTGAAGATTAATTTGTTTTATGGTTTGTGGTATTAGAAGAACCCAAATATGTAGACATGGAAACTCTGGGGTTTTCATGTCTGGGCCAGTGTCCAGTGTAACCACTTCAACAAACAGTCATGGAGCACACAGTACTTAAGTAATCCTGACGAGGGAGTAGAACAACCGGGAGGCACAAGGAGCAACAACCAGGAAGTCTAATGACAATGGAAATACTCAGAGGGCACAAAAATACATACATAAGGCCCCCTTCACACATAACACGATTGAAGCCGACTTGCGCATGAAGGAGGAATTGCATGCCATTCGTGAAAAATCAGATACCTCGTGCACCTGTCATCACAACATTCGCACACACAAGCGGCTGAAAGACAGCGTATGCCGGCAGGTGTGGGGCTAATTCCAGGTGTCACACACGAACATCTAACACCACTCTCTGCACACTTAGAAAAGACGTGGCTTTTAGCACTGTTAGCAAGAAAATAGTGAGCAGACAATCACTTTCGAGCTGGATGTGAAAATTGTCTGTTTAAGAGTAATTGATACGAATCAGTATCTACATACAAATGTGCATGATGCAAGTGCATCAATTCATTCATTGTGCATTGATTCAATTGACCGGTTGAATCATGTTGCATCGCTCGCTGCCTGCTTGCATAGATTTTTTTCTGAGGCACATTGAATGCACCGCGGAAACTCAGCCACATGGGGTGTGCAGCCAGTACATTCTGAGTGCCGGTCCCAAGCCCGGATAAATGAGGAGGGTTGCGTCAGGAAGGGCATCCGGCGTAAAACAAGCCAACCCAGCTATGCAGACTCAGAATCGAATTCCCATACCGGATCGGTCGCGGCCCGGGTTAACAACGTCCGCCACTGGTGCTATTGCCCAACAGGGTGCCGGTGGAAATTGGGCTACTGCTGGGCGAAGACGACGAAGAAGAGGAGGAAAACTATGCCACGAACAGCGGGAGAAGAAGAAAACTAGAAGGGTGGAAATGAGAGTAGGGACTTTGAATGTTGGTAGTATGACTGGTAAAGGGAGAGAGCTGGCTGATATGATGGAGAGGAGAAAGGTAGACATATTGTGTGTACAAGAGACCAAGTGGAAGGGAAGTAAGAGCAGGAGCACTGGCGGTGGTTGTTGTACCTCACCATGGTACAAGTTGTTGTACCATGGTGAGGACAGGAAGAGAAATGGTGTTGGGGTCATTTTAAAGGAAGGGTATCTTAAAAGTGTGTTGGAGGTTAAGCGAGTGTCTGACAGGGTGATGAGTGTGAAGTTGGAAATTGAAGGGGTGATGATGAATATCATCAGTGCATATGCCCCACAGGTAGGTTGTGAGATGAAGGAGAAAGAAGATTTCTGGAGTGTGTTAGATGAGGTGGTGGAGAGTGTGCCCAAGCATGAAAGAGTGGTGATAGGAGCAGACTTCAATGGGCATGTGGGTGAAGGGAACAGAGGTGATGAGGAAGTAATGGGTAGATATGGTATCAAGGATAGGAATGGGGAAGGACAGATGGTAGTTGATTTTGCAAAAAGGATGGAAATGGCTGTGGTGAATACCTACTTTAAGAAAAGGGAGGAGCACAGGGTAACATATAAGAGTGGAGGAAGGTGCACACAGGTGGACTACATTCTTTATAGGAGATGCAAGCTAAAAGAAATCACAGACTGTAAGGTGGTAGCAGGAGAGAGTGTCACTAGACAGCATAGGATGGTTGTTTGTAGGATGACTTTAGAGGTAAAGAAGAAGAAGAGAGTGAGAGCTCAACAAAGGATCAGATGGTGGAAGCTGAAGGAGGAAGACTGTTGTGTGAAATTTAGCGAGCAGGTGAGAGAAGCACTAGTTGGAGAGGAAGCAGTTTTGGACAACTGGAAAAGTACTGCAGATGTGGTGAGGGAGACAGCTAGGGCAGTACTGGGTATGACATCTGGACAGTGGAAGGAAGACAAGGAGACTTGGTGGTGGAATGAAGAGGTCCAGGAAAGCATAAGGAGAAAGAGGTTGGCGAAAAAGTTTTAGGATAGTCGGAGAGATGAAGAAAGTAGACAGGAGTACAAGGAGATGCGGCGTAAGGCGAGAAGAGAAGTGGCAAAAGCAAAGGAAAAGGCATATTGCGAGCTGTACAAGAAGTTGAATAGTAAGGAAGGAGAAAAGGACTTGTACCGATTGGCCAGACAAAGGGACAGAGCTGGAAAGGATGTGCAGCAGGTTAGGGTGGTAAAAGATGCACATGGTAATGTGCTGAGAAGTGAGGAGTGTGTGCTGAGAAGGTGGAGGGAATATTTTGAAGAGTTGATGAATAAAGAAAATGAGCGAGAGAAAAGGCTGGATGATGTGGTGAGAGTAAATCAGGAAGTAAAAGAGATTAGCAAGGAAGAAGTGAGGGCTGCTATGAAGAGGATGAAGAGTGGAAAAGCAGTTGGTCCAGATGACATTCCAATGGAGGCATGGAAATGTCTAGGAGACATGGCAGTAGAGTTTCTAACCAGATTGTTTAATAAAATCTTGGAAAGTGAGAGGATGCCTGAGGAGTGGAGACGAAGTGTGCTGGTTCCTATTTTCAAGAACAAGGGTGATGTGCAGAGCTGCAGTAACTACAGAGGCATAAAGTTGATCAGCCACAGCATGAAGTTATGGGAAAGAGTAGTAGAAGCTAGGATTAGAAAACAGGTGAAGATCTGTGAGCAGCAATATGGTTTCATGCCGAGAAAGAGCACTACAGATGCAATGTTTGCTCTGAGAATACTGTTGGAAAAGTACAGAGAAGGACAGAAGGAGTTACATTGTGTGTTTGTGGACTTATAAAAAGCTTATGATAGGGTGCCAAGAGAAGAGTTGTGGCATTGTATGAGGAAGTCTGGAGTGGCAGAGAAGTATGTTAGGGTAGTGCAGGACATGTACAAAAATAGTGTGACAGCGGTGAGATGCGCAGTCGGAATGACAGACTCATTCAAGGTGGAGGTGGGATTACACCAAGGATCAGCTCTGAGTCCTTTCTTGTTTGCAGTGGTGATGGACAGGTTGACAGATGAGATCAGACAGGAGTCCCCATGGACTATGATGTTTGCAGATGACATTGTGATCTGTAGTGAGAGTAGAGAGCAAGTTGAGTCTAGTCTGGAGAAGTGGAGATATGCTTTGGAGAGAAGGGGAATGAAAGTCAGTGGAAGCAAGACTGAGTACATGTGTGTGAATGAGAAGGAGCCCAGTGGAATAGTGCAGTTACAAGGAGTAGAAGTGGTGAAAGTAGATGAGTTTAAATATTTCAATCAATCAATCAATCAATTTTTTTTTTATATAGCTCCAAATCACAACAAACAGTTGCCCCAAGGCGCTTTATATTGTAAGGCAAGGCCATACAATAATTATGTAAAACCCCAACGGTCAAAACGACCCCCTGTGAGCAAGCACTTGGCTACAGTGGGAAGGAAAAACTCCCTTTTAACAGGAAGAAACCTCCAGCAGAACCAGGCTCAGGGAGGGGCAGTCTTCTGCTGGGACTGGTTGTGGCTGAAGGAGAGAACCAGGAAAAAGACATGCTGTGGAGGGGAGCAGAGATCGATCACTAATGATTAAATGCAGAGTGGTGCATACAGAGCAAAAAGAGAAAGAAACAGTGCATCATGGGAACCCCCCAGCAGTCTATGTCTATAGCAGCATAACTAAGGGATGGTTCAGGGTCACCTGATCCAGCCCTAACTATAAGCTTTAGCAAAAAGGAAAGTTTTAAACCTAATCTTAAAAGTAGAGAGGGTGTCTGTCTCCCTGATCTGAATTGGGAGCTGGTTCCACAGGAGAGGAGCCTGAAAGCTGAAGGCTCTGCCTCCCATTCTACTCTTACAAACCCTAGGAACTACAAGTAAGCCTGCAGTCTGAGAGCGAAGCACTCTATTGGGGTGATATGGTACTACGAGGTCCCTAAGATAAGATGGGACCTGATTATTCAAAACCTTATAAGTAAGAAGAAGAATTTTAAATTCTATTCTAGAATTAACAGGAAGCCAATGAAGAGAGGCCAATATGGGTGAGATATGCTCTCTCCTTCTAGTCCCCGTTAGTACTCTAGCTGCAGCATTTTGAATTAACTGAAGGCTTTTTAGGGAACTTTTAGGACAACCTGATAATAATGAATTACAATAGTCCAGCCTAGAGGAAATAAATGCATGAATTAGTTTTTCAGCATCACTCTGAGACAAGACCTTTCTAATTTTAGAGATATTGCGTAAATGCAAAAAAGCAGTCCTACATATTTGTTTAATATGCGCTTTGAATGACATATTCTGATCAAAAATGACTCCAAGATTTCTCACAGTATTACTAGAGGTCAGGGTAATGCCATCCAGAGTAAGGATCTGGTTAGACACCATGTTTCTAAGATTTGTGGGGCCAAGTACAATAACTTCAGTTTTATCTGAGTTTAAAAGCAGGAAATTAGACTTCATCCATGTCTTTATGTCTGTAAGACAATCCTGCAGTTTAGCTAATTGGTGTGTGTCCTCTGGCTTCATGGATAGATAAAGCTGGGTATCATCTGCGTAACAATGAAAATTTAAGCAATACCGTCTAATAATACTGCCTAAGGGAAGCATGTATAAAGTGAATAAAATTGGTCCTAGCACAGAACCTTGTGGAACTCCATAATTAACTTTAGTCTGTGAAGAAGATTCCCCATTTACATGAACAAATTGTAATCTATTAGACAAATATGATTCAAACCACCGCAGCACAGTGCCTTTAATACCTATGGCATGCTCTAATCTCTGTAATAAAATTTTATGGTCAACAGTATCAAAAGCAGCACTGAGGTCTAACAGAACAAGCACAGAGATGAGTCCACTGTCCGAGGCTATAAGAAGATCATTTGTAACCTTCACTAATGCTGTTTCTGTACTATGATGAATTCTAAAACCTGACTGAAACTCTTCAAATAGACCATTCCTCTGCAGATGATCAGTTAGCTGTTTTACAACTACACTTTCAAGAATTTTTGAGAGAAAAGGAAGGTTGGAGATTGACCTATAATTAGCTAAGATAGCTGGGTCAAGTGATGGCTTTTTAAGTAATGGTTTAATTACTGCCACCTTAAAAGCCTGTGGTACATAGCAACTAACAAAGATAGATTGATCATATTTAAGATCGAAGCATTAAATAATGGTAGGGCTTCCTTGAGCAGCCTGGTAGGAATGGGGTCTAATAAACATGTTGATGGTTTGGATGAAGTAACTAATGAAAATAACTCAGACAGGACAATCGGAGAGAAAGAGTCTAACCAAATACCGGCATCACTGAAAGCAGCCAAAGATAACGATACGTCTTTGGGATGGTTATGAGTAATTTTTTCTCTAATAGTTAAAATTTTGTTAGTAAAGAAAGTCATGAAGTCATTACTAGTTAAAGTTAATGGAATACTCAGCTCAATAGAGCTCTGACTCTTTGTCAGCCTGGCTACAGTGCTGAAAAGAAACCTGGGGTTGTTCTTATTTTCTTCAATTAGTGATGAGCAGAAAGATGTCCTAGCTTTACGGAGGGCTTTTTTTTATAGAGCAACAGACTCTTTTTCCAGGCTAAGTGAAGATCTTCTAAATTAGTGAGACGCCATTTCCTCTCCAACTTACGGGTTATCTGCTTTAAGCTACGAGTTTGTGAGTTATACCACGGAGTCAGGCACTTCTGATTTAAAGCTCTCTTTTTCAGAGGAGCTACAGCATCCAAAGTTGTCTTCAATGAGGATGTAAAACTATTGACGAGATACTCTATCTCACTTACAGAGTTTAGGTAGCTACTCTGCACTGTGTTGGTATATGGCATTAGAGAACATAAAGAAGGAATCATATCCTTAAACCTAGTTACAGCGCTTTCTGAAAGACTTCTAGTGTAATGAAACTTATTCCCCACTGCTGGGTAGTCCATCAGAGTAAATGTAAATGTTATTAAGAAATGATCAGACAGAAGGGAGTTTTCAGGGAATACTGTTAAGTCTTCTATTTCCATACCATAAGTCAGAACAAGATCTAAGATATGATTAAAGTGGTGGGTGGACTCATTTACATTTTGAGCAAAGCCAATAGAGTCTAATAATAGATTAAATGCAGTGTTGAGGCTGTCATTCTCAGCATCTGTGTGGATGTTAAAATCGCCCACTATAATTATCTTATCTGAGCTAAGCACTAAGTCAGACAAAAGGTCTGAAAATTCACAGAGAAACTCACAGTAACGACCAGGTGGACGATAGATAATAACAAATAAAACTGGTTTTTGGGACTTCCAATTTGGATGGACAAGACTAAGAGTCAAGCTTTCAAATGAATTAAAGCTCTGTCTGGGTTTTTGATTAATTAATAAGCTGGAATGGAAGATTGCTGCTTATCCCCCCCCTCGGCCCGTGCTACGAGCGTTCTGACAGTTAGTGTGACTCGGGGGTGTTGACTCATTTAAACTAACATATTCATCCTGCTGTAACCAGGTTTCTGTAAGGCAGAATAAATCAATATGTTGATCAATTGTTATATCATTTACCAACAGGGACTTAGAAGAGAGAGACCTAATGTTTAATAGACCACATTTAACTGTTTTAGTCTGTGGTGCAGTTGAAGGTGCTATATTATTTTTTATTTTTGAATTTTTATACTTAAATAGATTTTTGCTGGTTATTGGTGGTCTGGGAGCAGACACCGTCTCTACGGTGTCTATTTGGGGTCAACTGTTCAAAGTAATGGAGAGTGTGGTAGAGAGGTGAAGAAGAGAGTGCAGGCAGGGTGGAGTGTGTGGAGAAAGGTGGCAGGAGTGATTTGTGACCGAAGAATATCAGCAAGAGTGAAGGGGAAAGTTTACAAAACAGTAGTGAGACCAGCTATGTTGTATGGTTTAGAGACAGTGGCACTAACAAAAAGACAGGAGGCAGAGCTGGAGGTGGCAGAGCTGAAGATGTTGAGATTCTCTTTGGGAGTGACAAGAATGGACAAGATTAGGAATGAACATATCAGAGGGACAGCTCAGGTGGGACGGTTTGGAGACAAAGTCAGAGAGGCGAGATTGAGATGGTTTGGACATGTGCAGAGGAGGGACCCAGGGTATATAGGGAGAAGGATGCTGAGGATGGAGCCACCAGGCAGGAGGAGAAGAGGGAGACCAAAGAGGAGGTTCATGGATGTGCTGAGAGAGGACATGCAGGTGATTGGTGTGACAGAGGAAGATACAGAGGACAGGTTGAGATGGAAACGATTGATCTGCTGTGGCGACCCCTAACGGGAACAGCCGAAAGACAAAGAAGAAGATTGAATGCACCGCGGATGGTTCGGGCACCAGAGCGGCCGTTGTTTTTGAGGGTGTTTATTGAGAAAATTATTATTTCTCTACATTGATTGCAGACTGCAGTGAATCTGCTTGAACCTTGAAGCATTGAAGCAGCACTTCAACCTGCTGTTCGCTGGTTCTCTGCTTCACTGGTTTTCGGAAGCGACAAGTCCACTGGCGTGAGCACCAGCCGGTGCTTAACTGAAGTTGTCCATCAGCTATTGGAAATAATTCTAATAATAATAAAATTATAATAATAATCATTATTATTATTGTAATAATAATATCCTCTGTTTGGTGGGACTAAGTGTGCTGCTTCAAAGCGCTGCGCAGATTTTGGTTGTAGTTAATAACTTCAAAGCGACTTACCATTTTAAATCAAATGACACCTCTTTCCAAATGTTATAATACAAACAATAAACTACAACCAACCAAAACCGTGTTTTTTTTTTTCCAAAAATGAGACGCCCTACGTTTTTTTATGAATTACATCCTGACATGCAGTGCAGCTGGCTGAAGAGCTCAGCTCAGAGTCTATGGAGTTATGTTTGTGCGTATCGCATCTTATTGTCAGTGTCATCATGTATCGCTATATGTATCATGTTGCTGGTAGTGTGTCAAGTTGCATATCCAATCGTCAGTGATGAGATTCACATGCCTAAAGCACACACTCATATCCACACACCCTGGAGGAGGGAGACAACGATACACAAACACATCCACAAGACACAGTGAAGGCACACACACACACACACACGCAGGTGCACAGACCGGATGAGGGGAGACACAGCCACACACAGGCAGCAAGGAAGTCTGAGTCTGTGGACATTTTTAAGTCAAGACTCAAAACCTATTTTTATTCTCTTTCTTATGGATAGTTTTTATTTTTATTTGTTTTATTCTTTTACTTCTGTTTTTATTTATGTATTTGAATTTTTTATTCATTTTTAATTATTTATTCAATTTTATGTTGACTTGTTTTATGTAAGGCGCCTTGAGACGGCTTTTGCTGTGATTTGGCGCATTATAAGATAATTAAATTAAATTAATTAAATTAAATTAAGGAAGAGGGGACACATGACAGACAATAGGAGACACGCCCACACAGGAGACCAGGGAACAACTACATACAAAAACCCAAAATCAACCACAAACTCAAACACACGGGAAAATGTGCCGAAGGGGCGGAACCGCCACAATTTTTTAGTTTTTACAATATACTGGGGATCACGGAATTAATTTATTTTAGGTGGGTATTTAATAAAATTTAACAAAAAAAAAAAAAACTTATTTCAGGTGGGCTGATGCTCGGCCCTGAGCCCTCAGACGCGTGAATACGGTAATAATTTGAGGTATCATTAAAAGATGTGGGGGGTATTTCTGTTACACGTGTCACAGAGTTTTCAAACAATCTTTGTCAGAAATAAAATTATGCTTAAAGCAGGAGAATATCTTTAAAAGTGCTCAGACAATTGTGCAGCTTAGAATATACTGAACATTAAAGTGATTTGGCACAATATAACCCCTTTAATAATTCTCTTATTGCATCCAGACCATTTCATGTTCAAGTCTGCTCCTTGAACATTAATACCTGATTGAAATATATCATGAATCAAGCGTTTTGAGACATTTATGCGTTCTGTGGCTGTTTAATTAATGATAGTTAAAGTCCAACAAGCCTTTCAGCAGACAAAAAATGAAACAAAAACACCAAAAATCAGCTAGTTTACACCCCCCAACACACAAACATTTTAACAATTACTTAGACAGTTATTCGAACAAGTTACTCAACTTATGTGTGGAGCAGACCACTATGAAAAATCAGTGGACCTCTTTTTATTCCTAACGTCTTACAACAGCATAAAGTGCTGAACTCAGAGTTGTGGTTGTTCAGGCCTAGTATAACTTGAATCACGATTAATAATTTATAAGATGTTTGTTCCTGAATATTATGGTCATTTTTGGTGCGCGTATTTGTATAAACGTGCAGCAAACGGGACTCTCACTTCCTTGTTCACCCAGCTATGTCTTATGCAGGGGAAAAAACATAACTTCCCTTTTATCATTGGTGGAAAAATGCATGACCTGAGTCACTCAAAATCACCAACCCACATGGGTTGCTGATGACATTCTGGTAAAAATGCCACCAAAGGCAGACTAAAGTGTCAACAATGCCTCCAGGTGGACAACAGGAAGAGTGACACTCCTGTGGGTGAGGCCTGTGTCCACTGTTTTGTGTTAGACAGGAATCATTTTTTGAGTGGCACAAATCATTTATGTAGCAAAAACACCTGAAGTATTTCCTGCATTTTAATGTAAATAGTTGTATGTAACTTTGTTGTTTGCTACATTTGTACATATGTTTTTGAAATTTACAGTTTATATTTGCATTCTAAGTTATAAAAATGATTTGTTAAATATCCTTGTGGTTTTCACAGTAAAAAAAAAATTTTTTTCAATTTGGAATGTATGTTTTTTTTCTGTGAATTTAGGTTAATTGTGTTAATACAGTATGTAACAATGAAATAAAAACTCTAAAGTCACACAGGTGAGGTTGTGCTGAAAAAAATGACACCAAACAAGACAAAGTAAATAGTTTTTTTTTAAAAGGTAAATTGTGAAGGTAACACCAAAAGTAGTCAAAAATGGACAATTACACCCTGGATCCCAGAGGGTTAGCATGAAGACTTTTTGCAAATGTTCTTCAACATATATTCAATTGAATACACCACAAAGACAAAATATTTAATGTTCACACTGATAAACTTTATTGTTTTTGTGCAAATATTTGCTCATTTTGAAATGGATGTCTGCAACACGTTTCAAAAAAGCTGGGACAGTGGTATGTTTACCACTGTGTTACATCACCTTTCCTTCTAACAACACTCAATAAGCATTTGGGAACTGAGGACACTAATTGCTGAAGCTTTGTAGGTGGAATTCTTTCCCATTCTTGCTTGATGTATGACTTCAGTTGTTCAACAGTCCAGGGTCTCCGTTGTCGTTTTTTGCGTTTCATAATGCACCACACATTTTCAATGGGTGACAGGTCTGGACTGCAGGCAGACCAGTCTAGTACCTGCACTCTTTTACTATGATGCCACGTGGTTGTAACACATGCAAAATGTGGCTTGGCATCGTCTTGCTGAAATAAGCAGGGACCTCCCTTAAAAAGATGTTGCTTGGATGGCAGCATGTGTTTCTCCAAAACCTAGATGTACCTTTCAACATTGATGGTGCCATCACTGATGTGTAAGTTGTCCATGCCATGGGCACTAACCACCCCATCATCACAGATGCTGGCTTTTGAACTTTGTGCTGGTAACAATATAGATGGTATTTTTCCTAGTTTGTCCGGAGGACACGATGTTCATGATTTCCAAAAAACAATTTGAAATGTGGACACAGACACAGCACACTTTTCCACTTTGCGTCTGTCCATTTCAGATGAGCTCAGGCCCAGAGAAGGCGGTGGCGTTTCTGGATGTTGTTGATGTATGGCTTTGGCTTTACATGCTAGAGGTTTAACTTGCACTTGTAGATGTTGCGACGAATTGTGTTACCTGACAATGGTTTTCTGAAGTGTTCCTGAGCCCACATGGTAAGATCCTTTACACAACGATGTCGGTTTTTCATGCAGTGCCACCTGAGGGATCGCAGGTTAAGGGCATTCAATGTTGGTTTTCGGCCTTGCCACTTACGTGAAGAAAGTTCTCCGGATTCTCTGAATCTTCTGATTATATTATGGACTGTAGATGATGTAATCCCTAAATTCCTTGCAATTGATCGTTGAGAAACATTGTTCATAAGCTGTTGGACTATTTTTTCACACGGTTGTTCACAAAGTGGTGATCCTTGCCCCATCTTGGCTTGTGAATGGCTGAGCCTTTTGGGAATGCTCCTTTTATACCCAATCCTGACATTCACAATTAGTGTCCTCAGTTCCCAAATGCTTATTGAGTGTTGTTAGAATCAAAGGTGATGTAACACAGTGGTAAACATACCACTGTCCCAGTGTTTTTGAAACGTGTTGCAGGCATCCATTTCAAAATGAGCAAATATTTGTACAAAAACAATCAAGTTTATCAGTTTGAACATTAAATATCTTGTCTTTGTGGTGTATTCAATTGAATATAGGTTAAAGAGGATTTGCAAATTATTGTATTCTGTTTTTATTGACATTTCACACAACGTCCCAACTTCATTGGAATTGGGGTTGTAAAGGCACAATCACAATCAATGTATGTCTTCCTTTTAATACAGAATTCAGAAGAAAGTTTTGATGTTTAGGTTTTTTTGAGCAGTGTTTCAAGTTTCCCATCAATAATTTGCAGTGCCAATGAAAGGGTTGGGAACCATCCCCAGCACCTTGTTCTATCCATTCTGTAATTTCAGCTTTCCATTTTCATTCTGTTGAATAATTTATCCCGTGTTTGCCAACATGTTGGGCAACATGTTTTGCCCTGAGGTTGCTAGCTGGTTAGCTTTGAGGACTGCACCATATTTCTCCTCGCAGATGCTAGCTCATTAGCTGGGCTGAGTGCATTATATCTCTCCCCGCGGTTGTTAGCTTGTTAGTTTGGCAGAATTCATCATATTTTTCCCAACAATTTCTAGCTTGTTAGCTGAGATGAGGTCCACAGAAATGACCATGTGACATGTCCAGTATTCAGAAAGCAGACATTGTACATGAGTTCAAAGACAGGTGTTCAGAATTTGTGATAAGCTGTCCAGCATCCACTCACCTTCCACCAGGGGGCAGACAGGGATATTACATAAGCATTAATGGTCACCAGATGCAATAGCACATACTCTCACGAGCGCCCCGAGCTTAGCTTATGGCAAACTAAAAGTGGACACACTGGTTTTGGCCGAACGCCTATACAGTTTTTGTATATTTTGTGTTAGTACGTGCTCACGGCCAATGTGCTTGATGAATTCCTGCCCAAAAAGTAGTTCCCAGATAATTGGGAACTACTTGGGAACTACTAATTGGGAACTAATGGCACAAGAACTGTATCTCGTGTGTTTTTATGCCTAAATGATCATAAGTCAATACTCCCACTCATCCAGCAGCATCTTCTCATGTCGGCAAATTCAGCGCCATTTTGCAAACAACCACACACTGGGTCAGGCGAAAGTAGTCCAGCGAGCTCAATCTGTGGGCGAGCTATCCAACAATGCCAGAATAGCAGAGATGTTGCTCCAACAAGAGTGGCACACTGAGCAGGGTGACAATAGCATTTGTCCTCATTATACGAGGTCTGTCCATAAAGTATAGGTCCTTTTTATTTTTTTCTAAAACTATATGGATTTCATTCATATGTTTTTACGTCAGACATGCTTGAACCCTCGTGCGCATGCGTGAGTTTTTCCACGCCTGTCGGTGACGTCATTCGCCTGTGAGCACTCCTTGTGGGAGGAGTCGTCCAGCCCCTCGTCGGAATTCCTTTGTCTGAGAAGTTGCTGAGAGACTGGCGCTTTGTTTGATCAAAATTTTTTCTAAACCTGTGAGACACATCGAAGTGGACATGGTTCGAAAAATTAAGCTGGTCTTCAATGAAAATTTTAACAGCTGATGAGAGATTTTGAGGTGATTCTGTCGCTTTAAGGACTTTTCACGGTGCGAGACGTCGCACAGCGCTCTCAGGCGGCGTCATCAGCCTGTTTCAAGCTTAAAACCTCCACATTTCAGGCTTTATTGATCCAGGACGTCGTGAGAGAACAGAGAAGTTTCAGAAGAAGTCGGTTTCAGCATTTTATCCGGATATTCCACTGTTAAAGGAGATTTTTTTTAATGAAAGACGTGCAGGCGGATTGCAGCATCGGCTCGCAGCCACCGCGACGCGCCGCCACAGGAAAAACACCTCTGTTGGAAGCCTTAAGGACAAGTTGGAACATCTCCAGCTGATAAACAATTTCTCATATACTCACTCCACTGAAAACCATCAAAAGCCGCCTGGATTTTACAAATGGTTATCAACACGGAGGTGTTTTTCCTGTGCCGCCGCACCGCGTCGGCTGCGTCCCGACGCGCGGACCCGTCCGCACGTCTTTCATTAAAAAAATCTCCTTTAACAGTGGAATATCCGGATAAAATGCTGAAACCGACTTCTTCTGAAACTTCTCTGTTCTCTCACGACGTCCTGGATCAATAGAGCCTGAAATGTGGAGGTTTTAAGCTTGAAACAGGCTGATGACGCTGCCTGAGAGCGCAGCACGACGTCTCGCACCGTGAAAAGTCCTTAAAGCGACAGAATCACCTCAAAATCTCTCATCAGCTGTTAAAATTTTCACTGAAAACCAGCTTAATTTTTCAAACCATGTCCACTTCGATGTGTCTCACAGGTTTAGAAAAAATTTTGATAAAACAAAGCGCCAGTCTCTCAGCAACTTCTCAGACAAAGGAATTCCGACGAGGGGCTGGACGACTCCTCCCACAAGGAGTGCTCACAGGCGAATGACGTCACCGACAGGCATGGAAAAACTCACGCATGCGCACGAGGGTGCAAGCATGTCTGACGTAAAAACATATGAATGAAATCCATATAGTTTTTGAAAAAAATAAAAAGGACCTATACTTTATGGACAGCCCTCGTATGTTCCTTTAAAATGGTGACTTATGTACACGGTGATGGCATTTATTGTTTTTGAGTTATTGTCTACACCACTCTGCCTGGATGGACACACACACTGGTCTACATATTTGCTTTTTAAGACAATAACAATTAAACAGGTATTATTAATGAAGTGGCCAGTAAGTGAATGTTTCACTTATTAGAGGGACATCACCCAGGACAATAGGAATAGACTAAACTGTGAGCAGACAAAAGTGTAAATAGCTAAAATCTGTGAGACAGATTTGTTAAGGCTAAGAAGATGCTTGAGGGCGAAAAGAAGCATGGCAGGAGGGACTGTGTGTTCCTTCTCTTTGTGTGCCCGGTTGCTCTTTGATTCTCGTTAAACAACCGGACATAGATTGCAAACAAACAAACCACTCTGCCATCATGTGCAGAACGAGTCTGCAAGCAAACACCAAAGCAGCACACGCACAATTTGCACATTTGCTTCCTGCAGCCGCTGTGTGTGTTCGCACAACTTTCAAAGCACAGACTTTTATGATTTTGTTGCTTAACCCTGGTTGTGTTTGTATTACGGAGAACCTGCCTGTTCCTAATACTCTGCTTGAACCTGCCTGTCTGTGCGTGTGAGCAGGGCTGAGTTTAAATCAGTTTTTCTTTTTCGGCCGGAATCTGCTTCTCAAGCCGAACAATTTTCCGCTTGTCGGTTAGCTTTCCTGATTTTGTGCTCTTTGTCTGTCAAGCTGCCAGTATACTTCAAGGGAAAATAAAATGAAAGAAAGAAAGAAAAGAATGGTTCAGTGCAGGCAATTCAGTCCTAAAGAACTATGTTTTTATATGCCACTAGGTGTTCGTAGGAAGTGCAGAAAAATCTACTTTATGGTCGTGTCTTCATGCACAGGAGACAACATCACCACACAGAGCAAGGCTTACCGACGTTACAGATGAAGTTCAACAGTTTTCAACCTGGGCTTTATTTTTAGAAGTTGTGGTGTTTATCTTTTAACTCAGGACAAAAATAATTTTAATCAGTGCAATATGGATTTACAAAGCAAACAGGATAACTTGCCTTATAACGTAATGGCACAAGGAAAGCTAAAAACAAAGTAAACCAATTGTTGTTGCTGCTGAACTTGTAAAGTACACGTCTATGTCACTAAATGCAAGGAAACTTTTTAATACATCTTCAACCATTAGTGGCTTACCTTAGCCTCCAGTCCATTCTGTGGTGCTGCTGACCACTGAGTCATTGCAAGTCAATTGCAGATAACAGGCTCACCATTAAGGACTGCTGAACTCTGTAATCATAGTCTTATAAAGTTTCTTTACATTTCTTGAGGTAAACCTCTATAGACAGTCTACTTCCAGGCACTTCAAGTGACATTTTTACCTTTTCAGTGGCAACAAGAAGCAGTTTGCTGTGAGTGGTTTTAGCTTCCTCTGTGCAATCACAGCCTGAGATGGCATTTGCATTCTAAACCAAGACTATTCAAATTGCTTTCATTTTTGTGAAGTGAAAACTTCAATAAACAGAGCGCGGGTTGAAAAATGGGGTCGAAAAATGTCAAAGTTTCCCTTTACAAGGACAAACTGACAGTGGTTAAAGTTTACTGAGTACTGAACTAATCCAAAGAATAAGAACACAGTTTGTTTGTTTTTTCACACCTGTCATGTTTGGTTAGCACATCAATGCTTACTTTCTGTCTGAGAGGCAGGAAGGCCACTTTGGATCCCTTTCTGGACCAAACAGACCTTTTTGTCTAACCAAAAAAGATGATCTCATTCTGGATCAGATTATATTGTGGTTCAATTTGACAAACATTGTTAAAGGTGCTGCTTACCACCAGGCAAGGCGAGCAAATGCTTGGGACTTCAGGCCAGTATCCCCCACCCCCCACTAAAAAAAGCAGTCATGACATAGTGACTGACAATAAAAGACATCGGTTACACTTGTAACATAATGGTGATGAATGCTGTTTGGAGAAGCTGCTGTGAATTTTTGCGTAGGGGCCCGGTATGTTCTAGAACAGGGGTGGCCAAGTTCGGTCCTCGAGAGCTACCTTCCTGACACTCTTAGTTGTCTCCCTGCTCCAACACACCTGAATCCAATGAAAGGCTCATTAAAAGTCTGCTAACGAGTCTTTCATTGGATTCAGGTGTGTTGGAGCAGGGAGACAACTAAGAGTGTCAGGAAGGTAGCTCTCGAGGACCGAACTTGGCCACCCCTGCTCTAGAATCACCACCGTACCTTGTAATAATTATTGTCTGTGAGTCATACTTTCGGATCAATTACAAGAAGTTCTCGCAAAGTAGACTGCTGTCAGTCACCTTACTGGTGTCTCCCAATTTTGAATTGCTGTGGCACGCTTAATTATTTGCACTTTTCTCATTCTGTTAATGAAAACACAATTTTGTCATTTGGCAAACTGGAACTACTTTTAGATATTGCATGTGAAGTTGATGCCTTTGTGTATAATACTGCATAGGTATTATTACACTATGTAACAAATTTTTATTTTTGTTTTGTTCCTGGGTACACAGTGTGTTTTCCTAACCTGTTATGCCTTAAATAAATAGAAAATAGCTGTTATTCCACAGAAACTTTGCTTCTGTGATCAGGACAATGATATTTTGAAATTTGTCTGTTGTCAAGAATATTCTCGATTCGCCTTCACTACTACTGAGTAGTCTTCTAGAATATTTTATAACTGCCAGAACTGTCCAGAATTTTCTAGAAGTTTCCAGAATTATCTAGAAATTTCTAGAATGTTAAAAATAATAAAATCAAAGTTTGTGCTGAATGTAGTCATTTTTCCATAGACTTTAGACATAAGCAGTTGAAATATAACACTTAGAAGCCAGGAACAAAAATTGTGTTACATAGTGTTATTATTATTATTATTATTATTATTATTATTATTATTATTATTATTATTATTATAAGAGCAACAAAGGGGAACTGAAATCAACCCACAAGCATTTTGCTGTACTGACTGAGTATTTTCTGATACTGAGTGTAATACACTTGGAATTAAGAACCCGCCAATCTAGTCCACAAACCAAACCATTTCCAAACCATCAATTATAAGTACAGTGAGCTGCAGCTCATGTAGTTAAGGGTGACAGGTTGTGCATATTTTACAGTTAGTATTATTTATTTTTTAAAACATTTGGTCTTCTTGCATATTGCAATGTATAATCACACCAAACTCCCCTCATCACCATCACCACCACCAAAAAAAAAAAAAAAATCTTGTGAACTTTGGGTTTGAGTCTACAGAAGTGTAGTATCTGCAAAGCAGGTGATTCTATGGCAAAGGAATTGAACTACCAACTTACACCCATCAGCCATAATGTGACCACTGACAGGTGAAGAACAACATTGATTGTCTCATTAAAATGGTACCTGTCAGTGACTAGGATATGGGAGCAAGTTAAGAGTTTGTCCTGGAAGATGATGTGTTGAAAGCAGGACAAATGGGCACAAATAAAGGCCAGATAATGATGGCTAGATGACTGGACCAGATCATCTCCAAGACTGCAGGTGTTGGGGTGTTCCCTGCCTGTCATGGTCAGTACTTTCCAAAAGTGGTCCAAGGAAGTAAACCGGTGGCACACACATCAATGCTCATTGTTGTGTGTGAGGTGAAGACTCGCCCATGTGGTCTGATTCTACTTAAGGATCTGCTGCTACCATCTTGGGTTCAGATATAACAGCACACCTTCAGAAGTCCAGTGGAGGCTAAGGAGGGATGAGGCAGGGATGTTTTGGTGGGAAAAGGGGGACCTATACAATATTAGACAGGTGGTCACAGTGTTATGGCTGATCTATGTGTATAGACCTGCGTTTGATACCAAGTGTGTCTGCTTTATGCTATGTCTCTGTGTTCTGGCATGATACGCTTCATCTGTCTTGTCCTAGTGCATGCAGCTGTAAATGTGTGTCAAAGGGTACCAAAGATGGCTGGGGACTACACCGCAATGGGTATAGTCATAGACTTTTTCTGAATTGGGCTTCAGAAACCATTAACCTATATTTTAAATCTGTGGACATCCTGCATTGACACACACATAGACTATTTTAGAAGTTTTCTAGACTTGAGAAAGTCACTTGGATGAGTAGGAAAATGTCTTATGAGGTCATACGAGGTCCAGCTAAAACAAAGTGGGGTCCTGAGGCTCTATGTTCCTTTGGACCTCTGATCAACACTTTGTTGTTGTGTATGCGTGCCATTTGTGAAGTGTTACATTTGGTTGTTTCAAATGCAACTTCTGTTATGTCACTGCATCTTGTGTGGTGGCCATAGCAGATGGCTACCACACTGAGCCAGTCTGCTTCAGGTTTCTTCCAGTAAAACGACAAGAAGTGATTACATAGTTTTTCTTTACCACTGTTGCCAATATGCTTGCTCACAGGGTTGGTGCTGTCTTGACATTACACATTTATAGCACTTTGAGGTGATGTTTGGCATGTTTTGGCACTATACCAACAAATTGACATCTGAAGGTAAATTTAACAAGTTTACTTGTGAATTTGTGCATATTATGCTAACGCTTATATTACTCTCACAGATGCGGATGTACTGAATGTATCTCGTACAGCGGTCAGTGTTGAGTTATATTAGCTAATATTGTGATTTATCACAACTGAGGGAGAGTTAAGAGCAGAAGATACAAACAGGATGCGGCACAAAGAAGAAAAAGTCTTAAAGGACAATTTTGACATGTTCTTTTCATCCTAATTGAGACTGTTGTGGTGTCTTTCATCCCCAACCACTGACAGACTATTTCCACGCAGCTGCTCCTTTGCAGTTGGTCGCAGTCTATATTTATATATACTTATCAGATTGTCTGTGCTACTGGGCCACTGTCACAGTCCAGCTCTTCCTGGTTACATCGCATGTCCGAGCTTCTTTGGATTTCTTTTTGCCGGCAGTAATGTTACATTGTGGGTAGTTCATTTTGTGGTTAAATTCACAATCAGAGGTTCTTAAATGTAAAGAAAAAAAAAATAATATGCAGTCCAAATTACACCTTCAAAAAGCAACAAGGTCTGAATCAGCTCTCTGCTGATAGTGTTGGCAAAAACCAAACACTATAAGCTTCATAAATACAAGATTTGTGTCGCTCCATTGCAACATTACAAAATGCCTGATTTCAGCAAGTTTTGTTTCTAACCTTTACTGAGTAAAATGTGTCTGGAGAATTATTTTTAAAAATGATAATGTATAAAGAAAAATGGATAAATACTTGAATTCTGAGCAAAGTAGTAAAAATGATCATGTCAGCAGGGTTCAGTAGAACTGTTGTTTTCCAATCACAAGCATGCATTTACTTATATTAAAAAAATATCGCAAACAACTACAGAGGTACCAGGATTTTACTTTAGTATTTTTTGAGAAGCAGTGTTTTCTATAGGCACATTTGGACAGGATATGATTCACACATTCTAAAAAATTAACTACTGTCTCAATGAGAAAAAGTGATGTAACAATTTTCAGAGATTTTTTTTAAGTTATTTTAACTTAACTCAAGTTATTTCAACTTAACTCAGGAAGTTTTGTGGCATTAATTAAGTTGAAAGCTGAAATAACTAAGTTGAAATAACTTTTAAAAATCTGTGCAAATTAGTACATCAATGCTTCTCATTGAAACAGCATTTCCTTTTTTAGAGTGCATGGAGAGATTAGTTAATGTAATTATTACTGTTGTTTGTCACTGATTTTTGTGTCAGTAAGGATTCCAGCGACTTCTGCCTACTTAGATATAACACCAAGTTATATTATTCCCATGCAAATCAGCACAACAGTAATATCCTGCAGAACAGGAGCCTTCCTTTGTTTATGGATAGTATGGTGTAATTTGGAAGACAGTCAACCTGGAAACAACAGAGATAAGGCATTACACTTGTTTTGTTTGCATAGAATTTCTGTAACAATCTGTTAACACATATTACAGCTACGAAATCATGTCATCATGTTCAAGTTGCGCCTCAACTCACTGAACATGATCAGATGGAGCATCTTCTTCATGTTGGCATGGGGACAGAGTATGCATTAGATAAAATCACTGGGATTGGACACATTTGGTTTGCACTTGTATGGGCATTGTTCAGACCACCTGCTGACCACAATGAACGGGCCGCAAGTCCAACGCAGAGCCGACACACATATAGACAAACTCATCCATGCCTATGGCCAATTTCAGAGTTTCCAATTCGCCTAATCTGCATGTTTTTGGAGGTAGGAAGAAGACGGGCCACCTGGAGGGAACTCTAACAAACAGGGAGAGACATTCAAACCTGGGACCTTCTCGCTGTGAGGCAACAGCATTAACCACTAATCCAAGTGCTGTACAAATTTAAAATGAAAAACATAATCAGACTACTGTATTCACACATACATATTTATGACTGCTTTTTTGTAGCTTCCTCTAACATAATGTTAAATTGAGTTACTTTTAGCAGCAAAAAGTAACAGAGATTATTGTTGCAATAAGGATAAATGTTGTCATTACAGTTGCGATCAGAGGGATTACAGTATAATTCCTTATGGTTTGACCTCTGTTAATGTTCGAGCCTTAAATCAGCTGTTTGATCAACAGTTTGGTGCCTTGCTTCCGGGAAGCTTTAGGCAAAGTGTTTTCCCTTTTAGCACACAGTGAACAATGGAGGAGAACCTCTGATTTACAGGTCAGCCTGAGCACTCTTTTAATTACTCTCCACTTCTGTCTTCTTCTGTCCATCCCTCAGATGGACCCGGTGAAGAAAGCCGTCCTACATCACACTTTCAGACTCCCTCCCACCGCCAAGAGGAAGCATGTCTCCTGCAGCGTTTGCCAGCTAAGGTTCAACTCACAGGTGAGGAAGTTTTCTTCTGAAGCACAAATAAAGTTCAGCAGTCACACAGACTCCTGATACATCAGCAAACGCACCAAACACCACTATGACCACTGATGAATGAAACATCAATGCCCATCTAGGTTTTCACTTTGCCTATGACCCTGAACCATCCCTTAGTTATGCTGCTATAGACTTAGACTGCTGGGGGGTTCCCATGATGCACTGAGTGTTTCTTTCTCTTTTTGCTCTGAATGCACCACTCTGCATTTAATCATTAGTGATTGATCTCTGCTCCCCTCCACAGCATGTCTTTTTCCTGGTTCTCTCCCTCAGCCCCAACCATTCCCAGCAGAAGACTGCCCCTCCCTGAGCCTGGTTCTGCTGGAGGTTTCTTCCTGTTAAAAGGGAGTTTTTCCTTCCCACTGTCCCCAAGTGCTTGCTCACAGGGGGTCGTTTTGACCGTTGGGGTTTTTACGTAATTATTGTATGGCCTTGCCTTACAATATAAAGCGCCTTGGGGCAACTGTTTGTTGTGATTTGGCGCTATATAAATAAAATTGATTGAATTGATTGATTGATGTTTACTTTTACAAAAGTGTGTATTTTCAAATGGCTGAAGAATGAATTCTGAACAGCAGGAATAAAGTTCATGCAAATGTCAGTATATGTGGATCAGTCCTAAAGGACCATGATGCGAAAAAGAAAACCTCAGTGTTTCTAAAATACGTTTCTGCAGAACACAGCATGAGATGAATGAAGAACAATGCATTTTGAATGGCAAAATGTTGTGTCTCTGCTTATATGTGGTGAATACTATTTTGTATTCTGTCTTGTAAATTGTGGGTCAGTTTAGCTGAAATATGAATGGCATTGAAATGGAATTGTACACAGCTTTTGAAAAGAATGAAAAGGATGTGAATAAAAAAGGAACTGTGCGAAATTCAGCAGCCAAAATTTACATTTTTACTGTGTGGGAATAATAGGAAAATGTACAAGTGATGAAATAATTATGTTAAATTACAGTTTTCAAACACTGTTAGCAATTTAACACAGAAGAATATGAATAAAATTAGGGGGAAAGACAGGTCTAACAATAGATCCATTTTTTTTTTCTTTTATGTTGTAGGACAACTTTTTGAAGACAAAATCCACTTTTTCATTTTTTTTTAAATAATGCTTTTAAGACCATATTTTGAGAGAGTAACACACAGGTAAGATGGCATAAAACTGCAAACTGGCCTGCCCTGGCTCCTCGGATCATCGGGTCATTGTGTCACTCAGTCAGTTGTTCACAGGCGGAACCTTCTGCACACCCTCACCACTTGTGAAATGACAGAAGACCTGCAATGCTCTTAGAAGGCTTTTCAGATGAATAAATGCCTGAAAGGTGCCAGGGGATTCTGGTAAAGCATTATGGAATGCGACTGTGGAGGTTTTAACAGAGCTGTACAAACAAAGTTTAACTGTTTTAATAGCCTGAAACAAACAGAAGGAGCAGTTCCGGTTGCAGAGTCTGGTGAGAAGTGTCTGGCTGCAGAATGTGGAGACAGTGGAGCACTGCATTTTGTCAGAGAGAGAAACATTCAGAAATAACGAAGTGCATGACGTGGTGGTATTCTGCTGCTCTCCATATATCTCACCTGATGCTGTTTCAGCAGCAAAACTATGTGGGTTGATTGTTGAAATAAAATACAGTAGGTGTGGGGTGGGGGGTGCAGGAGCTGCTTTGTGCACATGTCAAGATAGCCATATGGTAGCAGTCAAGAGAGGAGTGG